>NW_028166198.1:0-40000 GCF_964263955.1 Coregonus lavaretus | reverse complement strand
TGGACCATTCTTGATACACACGAGAAACTGTTGAGCGTGAAAAACCCAGCAGCGTTGCAGTTCTTGACACAAACCGGTGCGCCTGGCACCTACTACCATACACCGTTCAAAGGCACTTAAATCTTTTGTCTTGCCCTCTGAATGGCACACATACACAATCCATGTCTCAATTGTCTCAAGGCTAAAAAATCCTTCTTTAACCTGTCTTCTCCCCTTCATCGACACTGATTGAAGTGGATTTAACAAGTGACATCAATAAGGGATCATAGCTTTCACCTGGATTCACATGGTCCGTCTGTCATGGAAAGAGCTGGTGTTCATAATGTTTTATACATTCAGTGTATATATATATATATGTTGTTTGTATGCGTTGGTCTTTATAAATTATTTATTTGCATGTGCTGGGCTTTAGCTGAGATTATTCGTTACAGAGAGTCAAGTATATATATATATATATATATATATATATATATATATATATATATATATATATATATATTCATTACATGTTACATGTTTTTAATGGATGGATTGCATTTCTATAGTCCCATAAGAGCACTCACCCAGGTCTCAAAGCACTTGACCTTGAACTCACCACTAGTCTAGAGCAACACCAATTAGGATCTCGATTCAATATGTAGCTCTGAAGACCTGCGCAACAGCGCCATAGAAATTCGTGGAGACTGCATTCACAGTAAACGCTATATATGTCGGCTCAATCAGCGATTATCTTTACATTTAAATCGCCCTACAGCACTGATCTTTAGTGCTATGGATTGAATGGAGCCCCTATTACTGTACTGTATGTTTTGTTTATAAAGACACCAGCACCCAGACAGACTGCGCATCTGATTTTTTTAGTCTATTAAAACAGACCACAAATTAGAACCATTTGTCAGATTGCTTCTTGTCTCCAGAATGTCACTGTATACGATTTCCATGTCAGGTTGTAAATGTAATGTAGTGGCAAGTCACAGCATCTGTCCTTAATGGCAGTATGTTACATTTCACACACACCCTCTCTTGAATGTCACTGTTCAGAATGCTGCATGTTAACCTTCTCCAATCTTAGTTCTGTTAGTCTGAGGCCATGTCTCTCTCTCGCTCTCGCTCTCTCTCTCTCTCTCTCTCTCTCTCTCTCTCTCTCTCTCTCTCTCTCTCTCTCAGCTCGTATAAGGCGTTACTCTGACGTCATGCCCCTCCCAGACTCCTTCATCCAGAAGCAGCAGCTGGACGCCAGCATGGCCGACACCTTCCTGGAACACCTGTGTCTGCTGGACATCGACCAGGAGCCAATCACAGCCCGCAACACCAGCATCATCTGCACCATCGGTGAGTTAAATAACCAATCATCTGCACCACATGTCAAAACTCATTCCACGGAGGGCTGAGTGTCTGCGGGTTTTCGCTCCACCCTTGTACTTGATGGATGAATTAAGGTCACTAATTATTAAGGAACTCCCCTCACCTGGTTGTCTAGGTATTAATTGAAAGGAAAAAACACCCATGATCTACACCATCGGTGAGTTAAATAACCAATCATCTGCACCATCAGTGAGTTAAATAACCTTTTGTTTTGTGTAGCTTATGTTGGTAGTCCTATGTGGCTCAGTTGGTAGAGCATGGCGCTTGCAACGCCAGGGTTGTGAGTTTCGATTCGCACAGGGAACATGTACAAAAAAGTGTGAGAATCTATGCACTCACTACTATAAGTCTCTCTGGATAAGAGCGCCTACTAAATGCAGGTACAGTATAGGTAGACCCTCTGATTTATTCATTATGGCTGTGCAGAGTGGACTGTATGGGCTAGGGGTTGGAGCTCAGCAGATCTAGGTTGGTGTGTTGTTGGCTAGCAAGCTGGGTATTGACTGGGTGTTGGTGATTGACATCCCACTGACTGCACTGTTAATGATGTATCAGGGTGGATTGATTGAAAGGTGCACTGACTGACCAATGAACTGCTGGACAACCCATGGTCTTTGTTTTATCTGTTGTCTCTTTTTCTCTTTTTCTCTTGTTCTCTCTCTCTCTCTCTCTCTCTCTCTCTCTCTCTCTCTCTCTCTCTCTCTCTCTCTCTCTCTCTCTCTCAGGTCCTGCATCTCGCTCCATCCCCAAACTGCAGGAGATGGTGAAGGCAGGAATGAACATTGCTCGACTCAACTTCTCTCATGGCACTCACGAGGTGTGTTTGTCTCTGTCATAACCTGTCTTGCAAGTAATCACTCATCTGACACAACTGTCAATCCCATCATATCAGTTTAGTAACAGCTATTCTCTCTCTCTCTCTCTCTCTCTCTCTCTCTCTCTCTCTCTCTCTCTCACTCTCTATCTCTCTCTCCCTATCTCCCTCCTTCAGTACCATGGTGAGACCATCAAGAACATCCGGGAGGCGGTCGAGACCATAACCACTGACCCCTTATATTACAGGCCGGTAGCCATCGCCTTGGATACCAAAGGCCCCGAGATACGCACAGGCCTGGTCCGAGGGGTAAGCCAGCATTTCGTCACTACTTACCATTCTATCCAATGGGCTTACATTCCCTACAGCCAGACTGGTCAGTTATCCAGTTTAGGGTGAGGGTCAACAGACCAGGAGAGTGTGACAAGTGTTGACTGACCATGCTGGTTGTTTTGGTGGTTTTCTATCCTGGACACAGACTCAGATTATGCAACAGTATCAACAGTAGTGAGAAAGATGCCTTCTCAGCATCAGAACAGGACAAGTGTTTGGGCACCAGAGGAGGCTGGTGGGAGGATTTATAGGACAGGCTCATTGTAATGGCTGGAATGGAATAAATGGAACAGTACTAAACACATCAAATGTATGGAAACCACATGTTTGGCTCCGTTCCATTTATCGCATTTCAGCCATTACAATGAGCCCGTCCTCCTATAGCTCCTCCCACCAGCCTCCTCTGTTGGGCACTGATCTGTTTGTAATAGCACCGGTCCTGCCAATGGAAAGTTCAATATCCTTTAGAAATAATAAAAACCTAGCTTATTGTCTGCTACATGGTTCTATGTGTGAGGAAGATAAGGCAATGTCTAGCCTGTGTGTGTGTGTGTGTGTGTGTGTGTGTGTGTGTGTGTGTGTGTGTGTGTGTGTGTGTGCATGCGTGCGTGTGTGTGCGCGCATGCGTGTGCATGCTCATCTGCCTCCCATTTCTTACTAACACTGACTTTGCTGATAGTTGGTTTATTGAGGAAAGGTTGTACTTACTATATGACTGTGATATATATATATATATATACAGTGGGGAGAACAAGTATTTGATACACTGCCGATTTTGCAGGTTTTCCTACTTACAAAGCATGTAGAGGTCTGTAATTGTTATCATAGGTACACTTCAACTGTGAGAGACGGAATCTAAAACAAAAATCCAGAAAATCACATTGTATGATTTTTAAGTAATTAATTTGCATTTTATTGCATGACATAAGTATTTGATACATCAGAAAAGCAGAACTTAATATTTGGTACAGAAACCTTTGTTTGCAATTACAGAGCTCATACGTTTCCTGTAGGTCTTGACCAGGTTTGCACACACTGCAGCAGGGATTTTGGCCAACTCCTCCATACAGACCTTCTCCAGATCCTTTAGGTTTCGGGGCTGTCGATGGGCAATACGGACTTTCAGCTCCCTCCAAAGATTTTCTATTGGGTTCAGGTCTGGAGACTGGCTAGGCCACTCCAGGACCTTGAGATGCTTCTTACGGAGCCACTCCTTAGTTGCCCTGGCTGTGTGTTTCGGGTCGTTGTCATGCTGGAAGACCCAGCCACGACCCATCTTCAATGCTCTTACTGAGGGAAGGAGGTTGTTGGCCAAGATCTCGCGATACATGGCCCCATCCATCCTCCCCTCAATACGGTGCAGTCGTCCTGTCCCCTTTGCAGAAAAGCATCCCCAAAGAATGATGTTTCCACCTCCATGCTTCACGGTTGGGATGGTGTTCTTGGGGTTGTACTCATCCTTCTTCTTCCTCCAATCACGGCGAGTGGAGTTTAGACCAAAAAGCTCTATTTATGTCTCATCAGACCACATGACCTTCTCCCATTCCTCCTCTGGATCATCCAGATGGTCATTGGCAAACTTCAGACGGGCCTGGACATGCGCTGGCTTGAGCAGGGGGACCTTGCGTGCGCTGCAGGATTTTAATCCATGACGGCGTAATGTGTTACTAATGGTTTTCTTTGAGACTGTGGTCCCAGCTCTCTTCAGGTCATTGACCAGGTCCTGCCGTGTAGTTCTGGGCTGATCCCTCACCTTCCTCATGATCATTGATGCCCCACGAGGTGAGATCTTGCATGGAGCCCCAGACCGAGGGTGATTGACCGTCATCATGAACTTCTTCCATTTTCTAATAATTGCGGCAACAGTTGTTGCCTTCTCACCAAGCTGCTTGCCTATTGTCCTGTAGCCCATCCCAGCCTTGTGCAGGTCTACAATTTTATCCCTGATGTCCTTACACAGCTCTCTGGTCTTGGCCATTGTGGAGAGGTAGGAGTCTGTTTGATTGAGTGTGTGGACAGGTGTTTTTTATACAGGTAACGAGTTCAAACAGGTGCAGTTAATACAGGTAATGAGTGGAGAACAGGAGGGCTTCTTTTTAAAGAAAAACTAACAGGTCTGTGAGAGCCGGAATTCTTACTAGTTGGTAGGTGATCAAATACTTATGTCATGCAATAAAATGCAAATTAATTACTTAAAAATTATACAATGTGATTTTCTGGATTTTTGTTTTAGATTCCGTCTCTCACAGTTGAAGTGTACCTATGATAAAAATTACAGACCTCTACATGCTTTGTAAGTAGGAAAATCTGCAAAATCGGCAGTGTATCAAATACTTGTTCTCCCCACTGTATATATGGTTGTCTGACCTAGCTATCTTAAGATGGATGCACTAACTGTGTCGCTCTGGATAAGAGAGTCTGCTAAATGACTGAAATGTATAAGTTAAGATGTGTGCATTATTCTGTGTTTCTCTGTGTGTACAGACTGCAGAGCAGGAGGTGGAGCTGGAGCGTGGGGCCAGTGTGCGTGTGGTGACAGGGGAGGGGGATAGGGACAGTACGGATGGGAACGTGATCTGGGTGGACTACCCCAAACTGCCTCAGGTTCTGGACAAGGGAGGGAGGATCTACATCGACGACGGACTCATCGGACTAAAAGTTCTGGAGACAGGTAACACATATAACACACACACACACACAAACATACTGCACCTAAACACAATACTGGAGATAGTGTAGGTCACACGCATGCATGATTATACTGCTGGAGATACATAAAGACAAGCCATAATCAGCTACATGTGTAAACAAGTAAACATTCTCTACTTCTGTCTCATGATCTGTTCATCTTATTCCTCCCTTCCTTCCTTCTCTCCCTCTCTCCTCTCTCCAGGTCCAGACTGGGTGGAGGCGCTGGTAGAGAGTGGCGGTGTTCTGGGCAGCCGTAAAGGTGTCAACCTGCCAGGGTGTGACCTGGTGGACATGCCCGCTGTGAGTGAACGTGATGAGGGGGACCTGAGGTTCGGCGTGGCCCAGGGGGTGGACATGGTGTTCGCCAGCTTCATCCGCTGTGCCCAGGACGTCAGGGAGGTCCGACGGGCCCTGGGGGCCTTCGGAAAGGACATCAAGGTGGTCAGCAAGGTGGAGAGTCGCCAGGGAGTACAGAAGTGAGTGTCTGTGGAGGAGAAGAGAGAGAGGAAGAGACACACATCCATGCACACACACACACACACACACACACATACAGAGTCAACAGTCTCAGATTTACACATGAACAGCACGTATGTTCAGCCTCAGTAGATGGATAGCCTGCTGTCAATACCTGCCGTTGACCTTGGAACCACATGACTCATTCAGTATCCACTCACAGTGGATTTGTGTGGATGACCATTCTCTAACAATAAGATTCTATAGTCTACGGTACATACAGTAAGACATACAGTATGTGGACACCCCTTCAAATTAGTGGATTCGGCTATTTCAGCCCGTTGCTGACAGGTGTATAAAATTGAGCACACAGCCATGCAATCTCCATAGACAAACATTGGCAGTAGGATTGCCTTACTGAAGAGCTCAGTGACTTTCAACGTGGCACCGTCATAGGATGCCACCTTTCCAATAAGTTAGTTCGTAAAATTCAGCCCTGCTAGAGCTGCCCCAGTCAACTGTAAGTGCTGTTATTGTGAAGTGGAAGCGTCTAGGAGCAAGAACGGGACTGCCGAGTGCTGAAGCGCGTAGCGCGTCAACATCGCCTGTCCTCGGTTTCAACACTCACTACCGAGTTCCAAACTGCCTCTGGAAGCAACGTCTGCACAAGAACAGTTCGTCGGGAGCTTGATTAAATGGGTTTCCATGGCCGAGCAGCCGCACACAAGCCTAAGATCACCATGCGCAATGCCAAGCGTCAGCTGGAGTGGTGTAAAGCTTGCCGCCATTGGACTCTGGAGCAGTGGAAACGCGTTCTCTGGAGTGATGAATCACGGTTTGGTGGCTGCCAGGAGAACGCTACCTGCCAGAATGCATAGTGCCAACTGTAAAGTTTGGTGGAGGAGGAATAATGGTCTGGGGCTGTTTTTCATGGTTTGGGCTAGGCCCCTTAGTTCCAGTGAAGGGACATCTTACTGCTACAGCATACAATGACATTCTAGACGATTCTGAGCTTCCAACTTTGTGGCAACAGTTTGGGGAAGGCCCTTTTCTGTTTCAGCATGACAATGCCCCCATGCACAAAGCGAGGTCCATACAGAAATGGTTTGTCGAGATCGGTGTGGAAGAACTTGACTGGCCTGCTTAGAGCCCTGACCTCAACCCCATCGAACACCTTTGAGATGAATTGGAACGCCGACTGCGAGCCAGCCCTAATCGCCCAACATCAGTACCCGACCTCACTAATGCTCTTGTGGCTGAATGGAAGCAAGTCCCTGCAGCAATGTTCCAACATCTAGTGGAAAGCCTTCCCAGAAGAGTGGAGACTGTTATAGCATCAAAGGGGGGACCAACTCCATATTAATTGCCATGATTTTGGAATGAGATGTTCGACGAGCAGGTGTCCACATACTTTTGCTAATGTAGTGTATGTAGTGGTAGAGTAGTGGTGTAATAATGTTTTTGTATGATGTACAGTTTTTTTTTTTATGGTGATGTAATTGCCTTCATCTTGTTTGGACCCAGGACGAGTAGCTGCTGCCTTGGCAGGAACTACTGGGGATCCTTAATAAATACATATAAAGCCACTCTGCAGTATCGTGACCACGGAATTAAATAGAACATTATATTGTATCTCTACTATCATAACAGACACATTCCCTGTGACAGCAATGGTGATGTTTAACTGATAACCACATGTCTGGATGTTATAGATCTATAATCACACTGACGGCTGACAGCAGAGTGATGGATGAGGATGTGTCAGAGCTATATAGAATCTGGATGTTATATACAGTGAGGGAAAAAATATTATTTTGCCCACTGACAAAGAAATGATCGGTCTATAATTTTAATGGTAGGTTTATTTGAACAGTGAGAGACAGAATAACAACAACAAAATCCAGAAAAACGCATGTCAAAAATGTTATAAATTGATTTGCATTTTAATGAGGGAAATAAGTATTTGACCCCCTCTCAATCAGAAAGTTTTCTGGCTCCCAGGTGTCTTTTATACAGGTAACGAGCTGAGAGTAGGAGCACACTCTTAAAGGGAGTGCTCCTAATCTCAGCTTGTTACCTGTATAAAAGACACCTGTCCACAGAAGCAATCAATCAGATTCCAAACTCTCCACCATGGCCAAGACCAAAGAGCTCTCCAAGGATGTCAGGGACAAGATTGTAGACCTACACAAGGCTGGAATGGGCTACAAGACCATCGCCAAGCAGCTTGGTGAGAAGGTGACAACAGTTGGTGCGATTATTCGCAAATGGAAGAAACACAAAATAACTGTCAATCTCCCTCGGCCTGGGGCTCCATGCAAGATCTCACCTCGTGGAGTTGCAATGATCATGAGAACGGTGAGGAATCAGCCCAGAACTACACGGGAGGATCTTGTCAATGATCTCAAGGCAGCTGGGACCATAGTCACCAAGAAAACAATTGGTCCTGGTTCGAATCCAGGCTCTGTCGTAGCCGGCCGTGACCGGGAGACCCATGGGGCGGCGCGCAATTGGCCCAGCGTTGTCCAGGGTAGGGGAGGGAATGGCCGGCAGGGATGTAGCTCAGTTGATAGAGCATGGCGTTTGCAACGCCAGGGTTGTGGGTTCGATTCCCACAGGGGGTATGAAAAAAATAATAATAATGTAAGTCGCTCTGGATAAGAGCGTCTGCTAAATGACGTAAATGTAAATGTAACACACTACGCCTTGAAGGACTGAAATCCTGCAGAGTCTGCAAGGTCCCCCTGCTCAAGAAAGCACATATACATGCCCGTCTGAAGTTTGCCAATGAACATCTGAATGATTCAGAGGAGAACAGGGTGAAAGTGTTGTGGTCAGATGAGACCAAAATCGAGCTCTTTGGCATCAACTCAACTCGCCGTGTTTGGAGGAGGAGGAATGCTGCCTATGACCCCAAGAACACCATCCCCACCGTCAAACATGGAGGTGGAAACATTATGCTTTGGGGGTGTTTTTCTGCTAAGGGGACAGGACAACTTCACCGCATCAAAGGGACGATGGACGGGGCCATGTACCGTCAAATATTGGGTGAGAACCTCCTTCCCTCAGCCAGGGCATTGAAAATGGGTCGTGGATGGGTATTCCAGCATGACAATGACCCAAAACACACGGCCAAGGCAACAAAGGAGTGGCTCAAGAAGAAGCATATTAAGGTCCTGAAGTGGCCTAGCCAGTCTCCAGACCTTAATCTCATAGAAAATCTGTGGAGGGAGCTGAAGGTTCGAGTTGCCAAACGTTAGCCTAGAAACCTTAATGACTTGGAGAAGATCTGCAAAGAGGAGTGGAACAAAATCCCTCCTGAGATGTGTGCAAACCTGGTAGCCAACTACAAGAAACGTCTGACCTCTGTGATTGCCAAGAAGGGTTTTGCCACCAAGTACTAAGTAATGTTTTGCAGAGGGGTCAAATACTTATTTCCCTCATTAAAATGCAAATCAATTCATAACATTTTTTACATGCGTTTTTCTGGATTTTTATTTATTTATTCTGTCTCTCACTGTTCAAATAAACCTACCATTAAAATTATAGACTGATCATGTCTTTGTCAGTGGGCAAACGTACAAAATCAGCAGGGGATCAAATACTTTTTTCCCTCACTGTATCTATGATACATCACCCATAAGTCATGTCTCCATTTCTCCTTCCTCCTCCTACCCTTTCTCACCCTCCCTCCCTCTCTCTCCTCCCTCTCTCATCATACCCTTCACCTGCCCTCTCATCCTTTCTTCCTCCCTTTAATTCTCACCCTCCCTCCCTATCTCTCTCCTCCCTCCCTCCCTCCCTCCCTCCCTCCCTCGCTCTCAGTTTCTTGGAGATCCTGGCAGAGAGTGATGGGGTGATGGTTGCCAGGGGCGACCTGGGCATAGAGATCCCTGCAGAGAAAGTCTTCATCGCTCAGAAGATGATGATCGGACGCTGCAACTCCGCTGGCAAGCCTGTCATATGTGCCACACAGGTCAGAGGACACACACACATACACTCACACATACACTCACACACACACACACACACACACACATACACTCACACACTCCTGGAGCCATGTTGAGTCAGGGTGTTGTATGGTACAGCTCTTGACTCAGGTTTGCTTTAAAAGGCCAAAATGCACACATGCACATCAATACTTCAGGGCATAAAGAGCAGGACAGGGCCAAACAACATACACATGCAGTCTGATGTGTTACGTAGGATATTAGCAACAGGACACGAAATATAATGATGATAAAATAGATACTCTCTCTCACGCACATGCACACACACACACACACACACATAGACATGGACACACACACTCCTCGGTCTCACGTTTTCTCTGTCTCCTTCATATTGACTCATATGGCTAGACTAATATCAATAACCATCCCTCCCCATCACTCTACCCATTATTTTCTCAGTGTCTTCTCTCATGTTGCCCAACCACGTCCCTTGTGTGCTGATGGGTGTGACGTCGGTAACGTCGGTAACGGTGTGTGTGTGTGTGTGGTAGATGTTGGAGAGCATGGTAGCCCACCCCAGGCCTACGCGTGCGGAGGGCAGTGACGTAGCTAATGCAGTGTTGGATGGAGCCGACTGTGTGATGCTGTCTGGAGAGACGGCTAAAGGACTGTTCCCTGTCGAGGCTGTGGCCATGATGCACTCGGTCAGTGTGTGGAGAGTAGAAAGTCCATTCTTTTAAATAATAATTTGGTGGGTGCTTATATTTGTCCTATTTCACACACGTACAAGTGTGCCCCCACGGGGGGCCAGTATAAAAAAATGTTTTACAAAAATGTATGCACTCACTAACTGTAAGTCGCTCTGGATAAGAGCGTCTGCTAAATGACTAAAATGGAAAATGTAAATGTATTATACATGTGGAAATGTTATTTTTGACATATCCCAACTCCCACTGAGACACCCTCAGAGAGTGGGGTCACGGCCAACCATTATCAACGGCGACCCTGGAGCAATTAAGGTTAAGTGCCTTGCTCAAGGGCACAGCTACATATTTTTCACTTTTTCGGCTCGGGTATTCAAACTAGCGACCTTTCGGTTACTGGCCCAGGGCTCTAACCGCTAGGCTACCTGCCACCTGACAAATATGGAGAGTTGGGCTGTAGGACACTTTCAAGGAATCAAAATGTCTGACAAACTTAGATTTTACGGTGACCTATCCCTTTAACTATTCCCCCTTCATCTCTGTCACACGCCACACCACACACACCTACAGATCTGCAGGGAGGCGGAGGGGGCCATCTTCCAACAGCAGTTGTTTGAGGAGCTCCGTCGTCTGACCCCTCTGTCCAATGACCCTACTGAGGTCACTGCTATAGGAGCTGTAGAGTCCTCCTTCAAATGCTGTGCTGGAGCCATCATAGTACTCACTACTGCTGGCAGGTATGCTATTACACACACAGTCTTGCGCAGCTAACCTTGTCGGGACATACAATTCAGTCCCATTCAAAATCCTATTTTCCCTAACCCCTAACCCTAAACCTAACCCTAACCAGTACCCTTACCCTAACCCTAACTTTAACCCTAACCCAAACCTTAACCCAAAAACCTAACCTTAACCCTAAACCTAACCCTAGCGCCTAACCCTAAACCTAATTCTAATCCTAACACTAATTCTAACCTTAACCCTAAACCCCCTAGAAATAGCATTTGACCTTGTGGGGACCAACAAAGTGTCCCCAGTTGGTCACATTTTTCTTGGTTTACTATACTTGTGGAGACTTCTGGTCCCCACAAGTATAGTTAAACACGTCCACACACACACACACACACACGTACTGTACATGCAAACACACACATGCTCACTAACTCCAACCCTCTGGCTTTCTGCTCGTTCTATTCCTCTCTCTCTCCCAGGTCAGCCCAGCTCCTGTCCCGGTATCGCCCACGCTGTCCCATCGTCGCGGTAACAAGAAGTCCTCAGGTGAGATAGAATACTGGCCCACTCTACGAGTCACAACCCCTAAGGTTAGGTTTAGGATTGTTGTTTGAATGTATATGTGGTTGTAACCTGTAGAGTGGGGCTGTTACCTGCCTCCCTCATGGTAAAGGTAAAGGCTGTTAGTAGTGGTGGTGTGATGCGGTATGTGTGTGTGTGTGTGTGTGTGTGTGTGTGTTCTGTCCCCAGGTGGCACGTCAAGCCCAGCTGCTGAGGGGTGTGTTCCCAGTGCTGTTCCACCCCCTCCCTGCCCCCGTCTGGGCCGACGATGTAGACAACAGAGTCAACTTTGGCTTGAACATAGGTCTGTGTGTGTGTGTGTGTGTGTGTGTGTGTGTGTGTGTGTGTGTGTGTGTTTGTGTGTGTGTGTGTGTGTGTGTGTGTGTGTGTGTGTGTGTGTGTGTGTGTGTGAGAGAGAGAGAGTTTAGTGTCATATGGATGTTATTCACGTCTCTTTTTACTATCTCACCGTCTGCCTCCCCTTTCCACCCTCCCTCACTGTGTCTGTCCCCCCTTCCACCATCCCTCACTGTCTGCCTCCCCCTCCCACTATCCCTCACTGTGTCTACCTCCCCCTCCCACCCTCCCTCACTGTGTCTACCTCCCCCTCCCACCCTCCCTCACTGTGTCTGCCTTCTCCTCCAACTCTCCCTCACTGTGTGTAGGAAAGGCCAGGGGCTTCTTCAAGACAGGTGACATGGTGATTGTGGTGACCGGCTGGATTCCTGGTTCTGGTCACACTAACATCATGAGGGCGGTCCACGTGCCCTAAACACTCTGCTCCTATTGGACACTACCACTGACTGACAGACAGACCCACCAATCCGAAGTGGCACACACTAACTGGAACGCTAACTACATAGATAGCATAGAACTAGAATACATTTCCTTTATGAGGGGATGAAGTACATAAATAAAACAACAGTTTAGAGATTACGATGATAAAGTTAATATTTTTCATTAAAAGTTACCTTAATGTTTTTGTGTTTATTAATTTCTGTCTTGGAAGCACTGCCTCTCACCAAATAAAGCTTGGAGCATAGCCTCAGCATAACATGGCATGAGGTCTGTTTTTTTCTCTCTCTCTATCTTTCTCTCTCTCTGACTCTCTGGCTCTCTCGCTCTTTCTCTCTCTCTCTCTCTCTCTCTCTCTCTCTCTCTCTCTCTCTCTGCGACGCCTGTATGTTCAGTGTGCATGGTCCCCATCCATCATATCATTTTTTATATAATTTGAGAAACAAATAATGAACTGCAATTAAGCCATTTCAGTTGCCAGTTATTGTGGCCGTTGTCAGTCATATGATGTGTGGAAATAGATAAGGCTTATCTCTGTCGCCGTGGCTGGTGGAGATATTCGGTTTGACCGATGTCATTAGATGCTGAGTTTTCTGAGGCGCTCCAGCCCTGTCATTTTATTCTACCAACAGAGATGACCCAGATCCGCGTTCACAGCGACTACCCATAAACTAATTAACTGTCTCTCTTCTGTTTATTATCTCCTCTCCCATGGTTATGTGTGTCCCTTTTCTTCCTCTTGCTCTGCTGCTCTGCTGATCCTTTTTATATTGTATTTTTTGAAACGTTTTTTACAATTATTATTATTATTTAATTTTTTTCAATTTCGTGATATCCAATTCCCCCCCCCCCCCCCCCCCCAATTCCGGGGTTGTATTGGGGTGAATGACTCGGAGCCATACCTGCGCTGTGTGCTTCTCGCGCTGGCTGGGCATGCGGCCTGGGGAAGGAGGGGTGATGGGTTTGCGGCTGCCATGGCAACAAGCCGATTAGATTCAGACCTTTGTGTGTATTTATTTATTTAATATTTCAGTTGCGTGAGTGCCTGAGAGATGATGGGCGTTTTGGAAGTCAGCATGCAATCGCAATCAGAATATTAAGACTGGTGTCGCGTTCCTTTTGAATTATGATTGGGCATAAAATAGCCTATTTAAATATTTGGCTATATTTTTTTTACATTTAGCAGACGCTCTTATCCAGAGCGACTTACAGTTAGTGAGTGCATACATTTTTTCATACTGGCCCCCCGTGGGAATATATACCTACTCAAGCTCAACAAGTTATTCAGGTTGGAACAGGACTTCATGGATCAAATTCATTCAAGCGCACTTAATTTCCTTGTATGGTTTTATTCATCAAGATTCATAAAACATTTTTTCAATGAAACGAAGGTTTTAATAATCGTAAATTAATAGGATGGGCTCCAAAGATCAAGCTGTAACTGTCCAAGGATGACATTGGGAGTGACTGGAGAAGTGGAAGAGGAGGGGAAACGCGTCTGAAAGAGCAGAGCATTTATCCGGGCGGGTTTGGAGATGTCACATATTCTGCACTTGCCCAGGTTGTCTGTTCTGTTTGTGTGTTTCAGAACTGGATTGCTGACATCAAATTAACCGAAAAGAACCCTGATGCTGACGCTAACAGCTTGCCTTGTTTTGCGTACCCGGGCAAAGAGAATATTATCTGGTGTTAGGCGCGTGTGGGTGATAATTCAGGCTAAATTGGGGGTACGACCACGTGTATTTGCACTCATGCTTATTTTCGTATCTTTGTGTGTCTATCTGCCTGTGCGTGTTTCTGTATGAGAGCGTGCGTCAGTATAAATCAGCGCGCGGGTGAGTCAGACTGTGCTAGTGTCCGTGTGTGTCTCGTGCCCGTTTGTGTCTGTTAAAACAAACCGATCCGTGCTGATGAGGCTCACGTGTACTTGTCATTCATAGGTAGCCAACCACCCAAAACTATAACCTCTCATTCACCGTTAAGATGAACTCTTACAGAATACTACCGTATGTCGATGAGAGCAAGAGGGAGACATATCCTTGACAACCAGAGAGGGCGTGTCAAAGAGCGACCTGCGTCATTATTCCTAAGAGAGAGACCGGGAATTCGGTGCCAATGTGCCCGGCGTTGAAACGCTGAGGGCGGCAGTAGAGAGGAGACGGTGGGCCTCGGGCGGAGAGCACCGTTCCAAGGACATGGGGGGAGAAGAAGGGAGGATGGAGAGAGCTGGGGAAAGGAGGCGATAAGAGAAAGCACTGTCGCCATATTTTTGGAGTGAGAGATCTATTGTCGTTTTTAAGTGGCCATCACCAAGGTGAGGTGAGGATGCACAGATCAGTGGAGCCAGGGCTGAGGTGTGAGCTGTCTGTTCTGGCACTATGGTGAGGAGACAGATAACTACAAGCCATTGGAGACTAAAAACGTGAGGTCAACTATTTAATCACCACCTTTCTCATTCACCAGACTGTCTTAGGTAGTAGCCTTTTATTATGCTCCTAGTTGAACATTGACAAGACATCTTGTCCCGTTTTGACAATCTGTTTCCGGAGTGAGAGTGACAGGTTATATTGACCTCCCTTTGCCCCCCTTCTCCCTGGTTAGGGGATGGATGGAGTGGCGGGAGGTGTTGGGCCCCCTGGCGGGGGTGAGGGTCGGCCGGGTCGTAGTGGAGGAGACTCTAAGAGGTGCAGTAAGGGCAGCCTGCCCTCCCCAGGGTACCGCCTCTCCCAGGCCTCTCTGGAGGGTGACAGGTCAGGGGTTGAGGGGTCTGGTTCCGGAGGGGGGCGACGGCGCCTCTCCATCTTGAGCACCACAAGAGACGGACTCCCCTTCCGTTCAGCTGGCACCCCGACCACCCCCGTCCCCCTACCCCCTCCTCCAGCCCCCTCCTCCTTCTCCTCTGCCCAGCAGCGTTCTGTTGGCTTCGCCACGTCACACGCCGCCCTCGCCTCCACTTCCTCCTCCACCGGCACCGGAGTGGTCGTCGTAGCGATGGGCCCGGAAACCACGACGACCACAGCTTGTAACACCGTGGCGGGCACGCCGGAGATGGGGAGTCTGTCTGGGACGGGGGGCATGGGGGGGTTTGGGATGGGTCTGGATGGGGAGGACTACAGCTACTCCAACCAGTCCACCTTCATCCAGAGACAGTTTGGAGCCATGCTGCAGCCGGGGGTCAACAAGTTCAGCCTGCGCATGTTTGGGTCCCACAAGGCCGTGGCCATGGAGCAGGAGAGACTCAAGTCAGCAGGGGAGTGGATCATACACCCCTACAGCGATTTCAGGTACACACCATACACCCCTACAGCGACTTCAGGTACGCACCATACACCCCTACAGTGATTTCAGATACGCACCATACACCCCTAGGAAATGGGGTGAGGGGCAGTGAGGGAGGGGAAAATATCATACACTCTGACAGCCACTTCAGGTCCATACAGATCATACAGCCTTGCCAGGGGGGAGGGAGAGGGTGGGTGGAGAGGGGGAGTGAGGGAGGGGAGAAGGAGTCTGGGTGTCTGAATGGGAGGGAGAAAAGAGGTGAAAGACTCAGTGGGGCCATGACCCAGAGGGAGAATATTTCCATCCTCCTTCAGGTAAGAAAGAGAGGGAAGGAAGGAAGAGAGAAGAGGGAAAGAGAGGAGTGTGGTCAGGTGATGGAGAATGGATGAATGGATGGATGGATGGACAAAGGGATGGTCAGAGGGAGAGAGAGATGTGTTGAGGATATATAGGACAGTGTAGGGAACAGGTCAGACAGAGTGTGGGTGAAATACCCTTACAGCAACGTCACTTCAGTAACCACAACACTATGGATAGAGGTAGAGAGAAGAGGGAGGGAGGGAGGGAGGGAGGGAGAGAAAGAGAGAGGGGGAGAGAAAGAGGTGTGAAAGACAGGGCAGCGTAGAGGGAGAGAATGTCCCTCCTATCAAACCTCATGTAGGCTACCCATGTAGGCTACTCCAGTCCATCCATATCAACGAATAAAGGCTGTATCTTCATTTGACCTCTAGAGCCTCATCTCCTTGTGTCATTTCCTTTCCCTCATAACCACTGAAGAGACTTGATGAGGTTTCCACAGTCTATCAAGTCTTTCAGACCACTGAAGGAGAGAGGGTGAGAAGGGGAAGCTATTGGGATGTACCCTGAGAGGAAAGACAGAGGGAGAGATGAAGGGAGAGATGAAGGGAGAGATGGGACGTGCAGGCTGGCTGGTAGTGAGCTGATGATAAAGTTGGGGAACATCCTTTAGGAACGTCCTTGTTACTAAGTTAGTAGCAGCTCCTTAGAATAGAGAGAGAGAGAGAGAGAGAGAGAGAGAGGATTTGTGAATAGAGGGAGAAATGAAGGAAGGGAATCAGCCTCACTGCAGATATGAAAGACATGACAAAAGGTGGAGAGGGAGGTTGAGTAGATGATAGGCAGATAGAGGAGAATGACAGAATGTTTAATAGAGAGGGAGGGAGGGAGGGAGGGAGAGGGAGGGGAGAGAGGGAGAGAGGGATGGGGAGAGAGGGAGGGGGAGAGAGGGAGGGGAGAGAGGGAGAGGGAGAGAGGGGGAGAGAGGGAGGGAGAGGGAGGGGAGAGAGGGAGGGAGAGGTAGAGAGGGATGGAGAGACAGGGAGGGAGAGAGAGGGAGGGAGAGAGAGGGAGGGGAGAGAGGGAGAGAGGGAGGGAGGGAGGGGGAGAGAGGGAGGGAGATACAGGGAGGGGGAGAGAGGGAGGGGAGAGAGGGAGGGAGAGGGAGGGAGAGGGAGGGAGGGAGAGACAGGGAGGGGGAGAGAGGGAGGGAAGGAGAGAGAGGGAGAGGGAGGGAGAGACAGGGAGGGGGAGAGAGGGAGGGAGAGGGAGGGGAGACAGGGAGGGAGAGACAGGGAGGGGGAGAGAGGGAGGGGAGAGAGGGAGAGGGAGAGAGGGATGAGAGACAGGGAGGGAGAGAGGGAGAGAGAGAGAGGGAGGGGAGAGGGAGAGAGGGAGGGAGGGATGGGGAGAGAGGGAGGGGAGAGAGGGAGGGAGAGGTAGAGAGGGATGGGGAGAGAGGGAGGGGAGAGGGGGAGAGAGGGAGAGAGGGATGAGAGACAGGGAGGGAGAGAGAGGGAGGGGAGAGAGGGAGAGGGAGAGAGGGAGGGAGGTGGAGAGAGGGAGGGGAGAGAAGGAGGGAGAGGTAGAGAGGGATGGAGAGACAGGGAGGGAGAGAGAGGGAGGGAGAGAGAGGGAGAGGGAGAGAGGGAGGGAGAGACAGGGAGGGGGAGAGAGGGAGGGAGAGACAGGGAGGGAGAGGGAGGGGAGAGAGGGAGGGAGAGGGAGGGAGGTAGAGATAGGGAGGGGGAGAGAGGGAGGGAGAGACAGGGAGGGGGAGAGTGAGAGGGAGGGGGAGAGAGGGAGAGGGAGGGAGAGACAGGGAGGGGGAGAGAGGGAGAGAGGGATGGACAGACAGGGAGGCGGAGAGAGAGGGAGAGGAGAGAGGGAGAGGGAGAGAGGGAGGGAGAGACAGGGAGGGGGAGAGAGGGAGGGAGAGGGAGGAGGGAGAGGGAGGGAGAGACAGGGAGGGGGAGAGAGGGAGGGAGAGGGAGGGGAGAGGGAGAGACAGGGAGGGGGAGAGAGGGAGGGAGAGGGAGAGACAGGGAGGGGATAGAGGGAGGGGGAGAGAGGGAGGGTGAGGGAGAGAGAGATGGGGAGAGAGGGAGGGTGAGGGAGAGACAGGGAGGGGAGAGAGAGAGGGAGGGAGAGGGAGAGACAGGGAGGGGAGAGAGGGAGGGAGAGGGAGAGACAGGGAGGGGAGAGAGGGAGGGAGGGAGGGAGGGGGAGGGAGGGGGAGAGAGAGAGAGGGAGGGAGGGGGAGAGAGAGAGGGAGAGACAGGGGGAGAGAGGGAGGGAGGGAGGGGGAGAGTGGGAGGGAGAGACAGGGAAGGGAGAGAGGGAGGGAGAGACAGGGAGGGGGAGGGGAGAGAGGGAGGGAGAGACAGGGAGGGGGAGAGAGGGAGGGATAGGGAGAGACAGGGAGGGAGAGAGGGAGGGAGAGACAGGGAGGGAGGGAGAGGGTGAGACAGGGAGGGGAGAGAGGGAGGGAGGGGGAGAGAGGGAGGGTGAGGGAGAGAGGGATGGGGAGAGAGGGAGGGTGAGGGAGAGACAGGGAGGGGAGAGAGGGAGGGGGAAGGACGGAGGGAGAGACAGGGAGGGGGAGAGAGGGAGGGAGAGGGAGAGACAGGGAGGGGAGAGAGGGAGGGAGAGACAGGGAGGGAGAGACAGGGAGGGGGAGAGAGAGGGAGGAGGGAGAGACAGGGAGGGGGAGAGAGGGGAGGGAGGGGGAGAGAGAGAGGGAGGGAGGGGGAGAGAGGGAGGGAGAGACAGGGGGGAGAGAGGGAGGGAGGGGGAGAGTGGGAGGGAGAGACAGGGAAGGGAGAGAGGGAGGGAGAGACAGGGAGGGGGAGAGAGAGAGGGAGAGAGGGAGGGAGAGAGGGAGGGAGAGACAGGGAGGGGGAGAGAGAGAGGGAGGGAGAGGGCGAGACAGGGAGGGGAGAGAGGGAGGGAGGGGGAGAGAGGGAGGGAGATACAGGGAGGGGGAGAGAGGGAGGGAGAGGGAGAGACAGGGAGGGGAGAGAGGGAGGGGGGAGAGAGAGAGGGAGGGAGGGGGAGAGAGAGAGAGAGAGGGAGGGGGAGAGAGTGGGAGGGAGAGACAGGGAAGGGAGAGAGGGAGGGAGGGGAGGGAGGGAGGGTGAGGGAGAGACAGGGAGGGGAGAGAGGGAGGGAGAGGGAGAGACAGGGAGGGGAGAGAGGGAGGGGGAAAGAGGGAGGGAGGGAGAGGGTGAGACAGGGAGGGGAGAGAGGGAGGGAGGGGGAGAGAGGGAGGGTGAGGGAGAGAGGGATGGGGAAAGAGGGAGGGTGAGGGAGAGACAGGGAGGGGAGAGAGGGAGGGAGAGGGAGAGACAGGGAGGGGAGAGCGGGAGGGGGAAAGAGGGAGGGAGAGACAGGGAGGGGGAGGGAGAGACAGGGAGGGGGAGAGAGGGAGGGAGAGACAGGGAGGGGGAGAGAGAGGGAGGAGGGAGAGACAGGGAGGGGGAGAGAGAGGGAGGGGGGAGAGAGGGGAGAGAGGGAGGGGGAGAGAGGGAGGGAGAGACAGGGGGGAGAGAGGGAGGGAGGGGGAGAGTGGGAGGGAGAGACAGGGAAGGGAGAGAGGGAGGGAGAGACAGGGAGAGGGAGGGAGAGGGAGAGACAGGGAGGGAGAGAGGGAGGGAGAGACAGGGAGGGGGAGAGAGAGAGGGGGAGAGAGAGAGGGAGGGAGAGGGCGAGACAGGGAGGGGAGAGAGGGAGGGAGGGGGAGAGAGGGAGGGAGATACAGGGAGGGGGAGAGAGGGAGGGAGAGGGAGAGACAGGGAGGGGAGAGAGGGAGGGAGAGAGGGAGGGAGGGAGGGGGAGAGAGAGAGAGGGGAGAGAGGGGAGGGAGGGAGGGGGAGAGAGAGAGAGGGAGGGAGGGGGAGAGAGGGAGGGAGAGACAGTGGGAGAGAGGGAGGGAGGGGGAGAGTGGGGGGGAGAGTGGGAGGGAGAGACAGGGAAGGGAGAGAGGGAGGGAGAGACAGGGAGGGGGAGGGGAGAGAGGGAGGGAGAGACAGGGAGGGGGAGAGAGGGCGGGAGAGGGGGAGAGAGGGAGGGAGAGGGAGAGACAGGGAGGGAGAGAGGGAGGGAGAGACAGGGAGGGAGGGAGGGGAGAGAGGGAGGGAGGTGGAGAGAGGGAGGGTGAGGGAGAGAGGGATGGGGAGAGAGGGAGGGTGAGGGAGAGACAGGGAGGGGAGAGAGGGAGGGGGAAGGAGGGAGGGAGAGACAGGGAGGGGGAGAGAGGGAGGGAGAGGGAGAGACAGGGAGGGGAGAGAGGGAGGGAGAGACAGGGAAGGGGAGAGAGGGAGGGAGAGACAGGGAGGGGGAGAGAGAGGGAGGAGGGAGAGACAGGGAGGGGGAGAGAGAGGGAGGGGGGAGAGAGGGGAGGGAGGGGGAGAGAGAGAGAGGGAGGGAGGGGGAGAGAGGGAGGGAGAGACAGGGGGGAGAGAGGGAGGGAGAGACAGGGAGGGGGAGAGAGGGAGGGAGAGGGAGAGACAGGGAGGGAGAGACAGGGAGGGGAGAGAGGGAGGGAGGGGGAGAGAGGGAGGGAGATACAGGGAGGGGGAGAGAGGGAGGGAGAGGGAGAGACAGGGAGGGGAGAGAGGGAGGGAGGGAGGGAGGGGGAGGGAGGGGGAGAGAGAGAGAGGGAGGGAGGGGGAGAGAGAGAGGGAGAGACAGGGGGAGAGAGGGAGGGAGGGAGGGGGAGAGTGGGAGGGAGAGACAGGGAAGGGAGAGAGGGAGGGAGAGACAGGGAGGGGGGAGGGGAGAGAGGGAGGGAGAGACAGGGAGGGGGAGAGAGGGAGGGATAGGGAGAGACAGGGAGGGAGAGAGGGAGGGAGAGACAGGGAGGGAGGGAGAGGGTGAGACAGGGAGGGGAGAGAGGGAGGGAGGGGGAGAGAGGGAGGGTGAGGGAGAGAGGGATGGGGAGAGAGGGAGGGTGAGGGAGAGACAGGGAGGGGAGAGAGGGAGGGGGAAGGACGGAGGGAGAGACAGGGAGGGGGAGAGAGGGAGGGAGAGGGAGAGACAGGGAGGGGAGAGAGGGAGGGAGAGACAGGGAGGGAGAGACAGGGAGGGGGAGAGAGAGGGAGGAGGGAGAGACAGGGAGGGGGAGAGAGGGGAGGGAGGGGGAGAGAGAGAGGGAGGGAGGGGGAGAGAGGGAGGGAGAGACAGGGGGGAGAGAGGGAGGGAGGGGGAGAGTGGGAGGGAGAGACAGGGAAGGGAGAGAGGGAGGGAGAGACAGGGAGGGGGAGAGAGAGAGGGAGAGAGGGAGGGAGAGAGGGAGGGAGAGACAGGGAGGGGGAGAGAGAGAGGGAGGGAGAGGGCGAGACAGGGAGGGGAGAGAGGGAGGGAGGGGGAGAGAGGGAGGGAGATACAGGGAGGGGGAGAGAGGGAGGGAGAGGGAGAGACAGGGAGGGGAGAGAGGGAGGGGGAGAGAGAGAGGGAGGGAGGGGGAGAGAGAGAGAGAGAGGGAGGGGGAGAGAGTGGGAGGGAGAGACAGGGAAGGGAGAGAGGGAGGGAGGGGAGGGAGGGAGGGTGAGGGAGAGACAGGGAGGGGAGAGAGGGGAGGGAGAGGGAGAGACAGGGAGGGGAGAGAGGGAGGGGGAAAGAGGGAGGGAGAGACAGGGAGGGGGAGAGAGGGAGGGACAGGGAGAGACAGGGAGGGGAGAGAGGGAGGGAGAGACAGGGAGGGGGAGAGAGGGGAGGGAGAGACAGGGAGGGGGAGAGAGAGGGAGGAGGGAGAGACAGGGAGGGGGAGAGAGAGGGAGGGGGGAGAGAGGGAAGGGAGGGGGAGAGAGAGAGAGGGAGGGAGGGGGAGAGAGGGAGGGAGAGACAGGGGGGAGAGAGGGAGGGAGGGGGAGAGTGGGAGGGAGAGACAGGGAAGGGAGAGAGGGAGGGAGAGACAGGGAGGGGGAGAGAGGGAGGGAGAGGGAGAGACAGGGAGGTAGAGAGGGAGGGAGAGACAGGGAGGGGGAGAGAGAGAGGGAGGGAGAGGGCGAGACAGGGAGGGGAGAGAGAGAGGGAGGGAGATACAGGGAGGGGGAGAGAGGGAGGGAGAGGGAGAGACAGGGAGGGGAGAGAGGGAGGGAGAGAGGGAGGGGGAGAGAGAGAGGGAGGGAGGGGGAGAGAGAGGGAGGGAGATACAGGGAGGGGGAGAGAGGGAGGGAGAGGGAGAGACAGGGAGGGGAGAGAGGGAGGGAGAGAGGGAGGGGGAGAGAGAGAGGGAGGGAGGGGGAGAGAGAGAGAGGGAGGGAGGGGGAGAGAGAGAGAGAGAGGGGGGAGAGAGGGGAGAGAGAGAGGGGGAGGGAGGGGGAGAGAGGGAGGGAGAGACAGGGGGAGAGAGGGAGGGAGGGGGAGAGTGGGAGGGAGAGACAGGGGGAGAGAGGGAGGGAGGGGGAGAGTGGGAGGGAGAGACAGGGAAGGGAGAGAGGGAGGGAGGGAGAGACAGGGAGGGGAACGGGAGAGAGGGAGGGAGAGACAGGGAGGGGGAGAGAGGGAGGGAGAGGGAGAGACAGGGAGGGAGAGAGGGAGGGAGAGACAGGGAGGGAGGGAGAGGGTGAGACAGGGAGGGGAGAGAGGGAGGGAGGGGGAGAGAGGGAGGGTGAGGGAGAGAGGGATGGGGAGAGAGGGAGGGTGAGGGAGAGACAGGGAGGGGAGAGAGGGAGGGAGAGGGAGAGACAGGGAGGGGGAGAGAGGGAGGGGGAGAGAGGGAGGGAGAGGGAGAGACAGGGAGGGGGAGAGAGCGGGAGGGGGGAGAGAGGGGAGGGAGGGGGAGAGAGAGAGAGGGAGGGAGGGGGAGAGAGGGAGGGAGAGACAGGGGGGAGAGAGGGAGGGAGGGGGAGAGTGGGAGGGAGAGACAGGGAAGGGAGAGAGGGAGGGAGAGACAGGGAGGGGGAGAGAGGGAGGGAGAGGGAGAGACAGGGAGGGAGAGAGGGAGGGAGAGACAGGGAGGGGGAGAGAGAGAGGGAGGGAGAGGGCGAGACAGGGAGGGGAGAGAGGGAGGGAGGGGGAGAGAGGGAGGGAGATACAGGGAGGGGGAGAGAGGGAGGGAGAGGGAGAGACAGGGAGGGGAGAGAGGGAGGGAGAGAGGGAGGGGGAGAGAGAGAGGGAGGGAGGGGGAGAGAGAGGGAGGGAGGGAGGGGGAGAGAGAGAGAGAGGGGAGAGAGGGGAGGGAGGGGGAGAGAGAGAGAGGGAGGGAGGGGGAGAGAGGGAGGGAGAGACAGGGGGAGAGTGGGAGGGAGGGGGAGAGTGGGAGGGAGAGACAGGGGGAGAGAGGGAGGGAGGGGGAGAGTGGGAGGGAGAGACAGGGAAGGGAGAGAGGGAGGGAGAGACAGGGAGGGGGAGGGGAGAGAGCGAGGGAGAGACAGGGAGGGGGAGAGAGGGAGGGAGAGGGAGAGACAGGGAGGGAGAGAGGGAGCAAGAGACAGGGAGGGAGGGAGAGGGTGAGACAGGGAGGGGAGAGAGGGAGGGTGGGGGAGAGAGGGAGGGTGAGGGAGAGAGGGATGGGGAGAGAGGGAGGGTGAGGGAGAGACAGGGAGGGGAGAGAGGGAGGGAGAGGGAGAGACAGGGAGGGGGAAAGAGGGAGGGAGAGACAGGGAGGGGGAGAGAGGGAGGGAGAGGGAGAGACAGGGAGGGAAGAGAGGGAGGGAGAGACAGGGAGGGGGGGAGAGTGAGGAGGGAGAGACAGGGAGGGGGAGAGAGAGGGAGGGGGAGAGAGGGGAGGGAGGGGGAGAGACAGGGGGAGAGAGGGAGGGAGGGGGAGAGTGGGAGGGAGAGACAGGGAAGGGAGAGAGGGAGGGAGAGACAGGGAGGGGGAGAGAGGGAGGGAGAGGGAGAGACGGGGAGGGAGAGAGGGAGGGAGAGACAGGGAGGGGGAGAGAGAGAGGGAGGGAGAGGGCGAGACAGGGAAGGGAGAGAGGGAGGGAGGGGGAGAGAGAGAGAGGGAGGGAGGGGGAGAGAGAGAGAGGGAGGGAGGGGGAGAGAGAGAGAGAGGGAGGGGGAGAGAGTGGGAGGGAGAGACAGGGAAGGGAGAGAGGGAGGGAGGGGAGGGAGGGAGGGAGGGAGGGAGGGGAGAGTGGGAGGGAGAGACAGGGAAGGGAGAGAGGGATGGAGGGGGAGAGAGAGGGAGGGGGAGAGAGACAGAGAAGGGAGAGCGGGAGGGAGGGGGAGAGAGAGAGGGGTAGAGAGATTGAGGGGAGAGTTGGAGGGAGAGACAGGGAAGGGAGAGTGGGAGGGAGGGAGGGAGGGAGGGAGGGGGAGCGAGAGAGGGAGGGATGGGGAGAGAGACAGGGAAGGGAGGGGGAGAGAGGGAGGGGGAGGGGGTGGGAGAGGGAGGGAGGGAGGGGGAGAGAGAGGGAGGGGAGAGGGAGGGAAGGGGAGAGAGAGAGAGGGAGGGGAGAGGGTGGAAGGGAAGGGGAGAGAGAGGGGGGGAGAGAGGGAGGGGAGGGGGAGAGAGAGGGCGAGAGACAGGGAGGGGAGAGAGGGAGGGAGAGAGAGGGAGGGGGAGAGAGGAAGGGAGAGAGAGAGAGAGGGGGGAGACGGAGGGGAGAGGGAGGAGGAGAGAGAGGAAAGGGAGAGAGAGGGGAGGTGGAGAGAGAGGGAGTGGGAGAGAGGGGAGAGAGAGGGATGGGGAGAGGGAGAGGGGAGAGAGAGAGATACTTTCTTCGAAGGTGTGGTTTTAGCCTGTTGCTGTATCCTGTCTAGTTTTTTTTTTTACTGTAGTTTCGTAGCCCTTTCTTGCAGTCAAGTGACCAAGTGTCTTCATGGGTGGAATATTATTCATATTTTTCATACTTTCATAATTAATAAACATTATTTCAAAAAAGCAGCTGAAAATCCGGTGTTTCTATGTCAAACAGTTTTGTTATGTTTCAGTCTTCCGTGATGTATATAAAGTGTAATATTGGGATGCAAACTCTAAATGTAATACATTTCAACTCTGTTTCTTTTTTTAAAAGTCCATAACCATGTATGTGAGGTGTATACTTTTGTCTCAAAGTAGATTTGTTTGACCCTGATTTAGCCCACTGCAGTAAGGTTAATTGAACCAATTTGATAGAGGACATAATGAGACATGATGTGTTACACACGCATGTATGCACACACCACACACACACACACCACACACTGCATGTTCTCTGTGTGAAATATCTGTGATGTAAGTCACTGTGCTTGCCCATAAAAGTCAATCACACATAAGCCCTGTTTATACCTGCCGCTAACATGCGTCCTTTGTCCTGATCTTGACCTGGTCTTGTTCGTTTCCACTTGGAAGATCTGATTACGATCAGATCACAATGTGTCTTTTAATCGTCTACACCTGTCTAAAAATGTGGGCATAATAAGAATGTGGAAAAGATGGGGACAAAGGACGCATGTTAGCACTCGACTAACCCGTACCTCCACACATTGACTCGGTACCGGTACCCCCTGTATATAGCCTCGTTATAGTTATTTTATTGTGTTACTTTCATTTTTTAAATTTTTACTTTAGTTTATTTTGTAAATATATTCTTAACTCTATTTCTTGAACTGCATTGTTGGTTAAGGGCTTGTAAGGAAGCATTTTATGGTAAGGTCTACACCTGTTGTAGTCAGTGCATGTGACAAATACAATTTGATTTTTGATTTGATATAGACAGGTTTTTAAATGGAGGCCTGCTGGGCTGGCCGTGTGTGTGTGGTCTTGTGAGTGAACCCAACACAGCGCCCCCTGCTGGCTACTTATTGACAGTGTTTTAGAATCACAAATCTTTATAGAGGAAACTGTCACATTGACACAGTCCTTAGAATGAGGTGAGGTGATTCTTAAAATTAAATGTCTTTAACTTCAGGCAATGGATGTCTGTGAACATTTCATAATGTTGAAATCACTTCAGGGAATTAGATGGGAAATTATCTGGTGGTTGCTAGCATTGGGTGTGTTTTGAAACGTTTAAAACACTTTGCAGACTGATGGATAATCGACCACCTGTCGAGTGGATGCTGGATGTATGGGTGTCTGTCTGGAGAGAGAGACATAGTAGTAATCTCCAGACAGGCTTCAGAAACAATGGATGACTTGATCCCCCAGGCTCCTGGCCCACTTTGGTTCCGCCAGCCTCAATCGAACGCACACACACTCTTTTTTTTTTTTCTTTCTCATACTCAGAGATCAGTCTCACCTGTCCCTCTTCTGGTTCCAGTCAGGTGATGGAGGGAGGGAGATTGAGGGATGTAGAGAGGAGAGGTTTAGAGAATTAGATATCCTCCCCCTGCACCTACAGTTTTTTACAATCACTTTGGCACTAATTTCAGAACCTTGACGTCATTTTTCAAAACTCTAGACACAAAACGGTCATCACTTGTAACACAGGCTGTCCAATGTTCAAAACATTGCATTGTGCATTCATATCTTTAAAGAAATCTTGCACAATCATTGGTTCAAAAAACAAATTTATTGTGAAATACCAATTAAACTTTAATTTAGATCATCCACAAGCAACCGATAGTTTCACTGTGTCATTGTTCGTACAATCATTAAATATTGTAGTACAAAATAGGTGATACATGTTTCATTATGGTACTACATGTAAATACATCCCTGTAAAAGTACTGCAGTAATAGAGAGAATACTACAGACACAGTGGAATCATTGAACAAAATCTGAAATATATTGATGAGAAACAATACAGTACTGTAAAACATCAAATGCAGTGTTCCTCAACTTGCTTGCTTGTACTGTAAAAAGCCAAACATAGGAGTGATTACTGTACTTCTACATTTTCATCAACTCTGTCTTGTGGATTTGGCCACAGGTTCTCATCTACATCACAATAGATGTTTTCATTAGCCAAACATCTTGGAAAAAACCTTCGGGCATGGCGAATCCAGGCCTGACACTGGTCTGCCGTGATGTCATTGCATGCGTCATCCATGGCCTGGAGAAGAGTGAGTTGTTCATGAGGGCGCCTATCAAACCTTCCATCTCCATGTGGAGAAAAATTCCTCAGTCGGGTTAAGGAAAGGAGAGTATGGGGGTAAATACAGGGTGGTAAATTGTGCATGGGCCTGAAACCAATGCTTGCACCATATGAGCATGGTGGAACCTGACATTATCCCACACAATGACATAGGTCACGCCATCAGCTCTACAGACCTGATCGAGCTCATCAAGGAAGGTTACAAGGAGAGCTGCATTATATGATCCAATACGAGGTCTGCGTCCCACCACACCATCTTCTGATATAGCCGCATACATGGTAATGTTGGCCCCACGTTGTCCAGGTACTTGGATGGTTGCCCGCTGGCCAATGAAATTCCGACCTCTCCTCCTTGTCTTGGCCAGGTTAAAGCCTGCCTCATCCAAATATATGAATTTGTGATGGTTGTCATCAGCATCCAGCTCCATCACCCTCTAAAAATACATTTTGGAAAGAGATTTACAGATTACTGTACAATGTAGAATTATTAGGGAATTTTATTACAACAGCCATCTTGAAACTGAACATACCTGAACATACTCAGTCCTCATTTGCTTCACTCTGTCTGCATTTCTTTCAAAAGGCACACGGTATAGTTGTTTTAAAAACACTTGGTGCCTTTTCAGCATGCGTGCAATAGTCAGCAAACTTATGGATTCCACATTGTTAAACATGTCTTCATTGTCCAAGATATGCTGGCAAATTTCTGTAAGGCGAATATCATTTCTGTCCCGAACCAAATCGACCACAGCCTGCTCTTGTTGGTCAGTCAGAATTTTGCCTCTGCCTCCCCTATTTGGCCTAGTCTCAATTTCTATAGGGAACATTACAGTAAGAAGACACTTGGTCACATCACCTACTCTGTGATACACATTGGTATGCAGTCATTTGACAATTGAGTGTAGCATAATGTTTAGTGCATGCTGACGACTTACCGGTTCTCATTGCGGAAAGTTCTGATTATTGAGGCCACGGTTGACCTTCTGAGGTTTGGTTGTATCATTGTAGCCGCCTCAGTCATTATCATGCCATGATTTATGACATGGTCTACAACTATTGCTCGGATTTCATTGGACAGTCTTTGCGGTTGCTGCCGCTGTCTTGGTCCGTGGCCTTGTCCTCTACCACGTTCCCCCACACCTCTCAAACAAGGCCCACGACCACCTCTCAGAAGGGGTGCTTGTCCCCTGCCATTCCTTTGACCAACACGTCTTCCTCCCACCACTGCTTGACCTCTATTGTGACCTGGATCACCTGCCGGCTCCATGTTACAGTACGTATCGCTATGTTGTTGCAAGTGGATCCCAATCAATTCTTTATATACTCGTTCCACAATGTGAACTCAATCATCAGTAACGAGTTGGCAGAATTGGACAAGCAATTACAAGGGCCTGCATCCATATAGTGCAGTACTGTCAATACTGTAAATAGTCTGAAAAGGTGGTACATGGGACCATAGAAACGGTGTCTGATAAAGAATGATGATGAAATATTACATCCATAGATAATGTAGTCTAATTGGTTCATGCTCCACGCTAATTGGTGACAATGAATCTCGTTATCTTTAAACTTTCATGATCTAAACATGGAATATTGTTTGTCTGTTTCCATACAACTATGCATTAAGAGTAATGCAACAGTCACTTATCATTTTTAGCAGTTGTATCAATTGATAGTTGGATAATTGTAATGAAATGAATAGACACTCATTTGAAATGTAATGTGTGAATTGCCTTTTGAAATAGTAGTACTTTGATGTTAAGTTGTGTCATATTGAACAGGTGATTTTTGTTAAATGAACAAATGATCTTAGTTTTATGTGTATTGTATCCAAGCAATTGAAAAAAGTGTTAGAGTTTTGAAAAATGTGCATTTTGATCATTGGTTGTGAGTTTTGTGTCTAGAGTTTTGAAAAATGACGTGAAGGTTCTGAAATTAGTGCCAAAGTGATTGTAAAAAACTATTAGTATTCACACATTCCATCACAATATGTAAATGTCTGCATTATTCATTCTGCTATCACAATTGAATATGGATAAATTATGCATAATATTCTAAATTATGCATGTAGTGTATTCATTATACATAATTCAGGCATGTAACCTTTCAATTAGGTACCTGTAGATTGGAGCTATGAATAGAGAAGGGAGAGAGACAGAGTGATGAAGAGGGAGCGAGGGAGCGAGGGAGGGAACGAAAGACAGAGTGGTCCCATGTACTTAGTGGAAAAGCCCTAATGTGTGTTTTGTCCTGACGATGACCTTGGTCTCCGGAGGTGTGTATGTGTGTGGGTGTGTATAAAGTCTATCTTTGTTGAGTCTGGTGATAAGCTCTCACACCCGTCACCTGATTAAAATAAGGTGAGCAGCCAAGACATAATGAGAGACAGAACAGAAAGAGAGGGGGAGAGAGATGGAGAAAAAGAGAGAAAGGAAAGGATTGAGAAAGACATTAGAGGGAGAGAGACGAAGTTCCTTCATCTGAAACTCTTTGCCTTTTTCATATATTTCAGGCAAATAAAGCTTTATGTTTAAAAATTATAATAATTGTGAGAATACCGCTAGAGACAGGGGGGAAGGAGAAAGAGAGGAAAGAGAGAGAGGGGGAAGGAGAAAGAGGGGAAAGAGAGAGAGGGGGGAAGGAGAAAGAGGGGAAAGAGAGAGAGGGGGGAAGGAGAAAGAGGGGAAAGAGAGAGAGAGGGGGGAAGGAGAAAGAGGGGAAAGAGAGAGAGGAGCGAAGGAGAAAGAGGGGAAAGAGAGAGAGAGGGGGGAAGGAGAAAGAGGGGAAAGAGAGAGAGGGGGGAAGGAGAAAGAGGGGAAAGAGAGAGAGAGGGGGGAAGGAGAAAGAGGGGAAAGAGAGAGGGGCGAAGGAGAAAGAGGGGAAAGAGAGAGAGGAGCGAAGGAGAAAGAGGGGAAAGAGGGAGAGGGGGAAGGAGAAAGAGGGGAAAGAGAGAGAGGGGAAAGAGAGAGGGGGCGAAGGAGAAAGAGGGGAAAGAGAGAGAGGGGCGAAGGAGAAAGAGGGGAAAGAGAGAGAGGGGTGAAGGAGAAAGAGGGGAAAGAGAGAGAGGGGAAGGAGAAAGAGGGGAAAGAGAGAGAGGGGGGAAGGAGAAAGAGGGGAAAGAGAGAGAGGGGGAAGGAGAAAGAGGGGAAAGAGAGAGAGGGGCGAAGGAGAACGAAGGGAAAGAGAGAGAGGGGTGAAGGAGAAAGAGGGGAAAGAGAGAGAGGGAAAAATAGATATGTCCCAGATGCTTTAGTTTTGTTTAAGAGAGAGAAGTTGGTATTTCCTGCATCAGCTAAGATTAGGAAGATACCAAATTATGACAAATGTACTATATTACGTATTGGATCACTAAAAAATACAATTTTTACATTACCATGTAGTTTACCAATAAAATGGTCTGATGGTGATGTGGATATACTCGGAATACATATCCCAAAGGAAATAAATGATCTCACTTCAATCAATTTTAATAGAAAGTTAGCAAAAATAGGTAAGATCTTACTACCATGGAAAGGAAAATACCTGTCAATTTGTGGAAAAATCACCCTGATTAACTCTTTAGTATTATCCCAGTTTATCACTAAAAGCTTCAGTCATACAAAAGTTATACTTAAATCCGAACTGGTTCTCAAGCAAATTAGTAAGATTGTCTCACCCAATGTTCAAGAAAGGCCTTTTTCCCTTTATTCAGATTACAACAACTCATTTGCAGTTATTTGAAAGGGAAATCATCTCCCAAATATCACTATTTCTAAAACAAGCCATAGAAAGTTGGTTGCAATTTCAATTTAATCCTCCAGAAACGACAGAACAAATAATGCAACAAATATTGTGGTTAAATTCAAATATACTAATTGACAAAAAACCTTTATTTTTTGACAGAATGTTTAAAAAAGGTATAATCTTCGTAAATGATATCATCGGTAGGACTGGTGGAGTTATGTCGCACATGCAGCTAACAAAAACATATGTCTGCTCTACCCAAAATTACAACCAAATAATTGCAGCCTTACCGCAAAAGTGGAAGAGGAAAGTGGAAGGGGGAGAAAGTAAGGAACTTGTCTGTCGGCCTTGCATTAAAGAACATAATTGGTTAAGGAAAACTGTGATAAATAAAAAAGTATATCAGTTTCACTTAAGGACCAAAGGATTGACAGCCGTCCCATATAGATTGCAAAATAGTTGGGAAGAGATTTTTGACGTACCGATCCCATGGCATAGTGTTTATGAGAATGAGAATAGAAAGGTTCAGAACTTTTGTAAAACATCACAGTACGGTTGAAATATATATGGCAAATAGAAATCCTATATGGATGTCTCCTGAGTGGCGCAGTGGTCTAAGGCACTGCATCGCAGTGCTAACTGTGCCACTAGAGATCCTGGTTCGAATCCAGGCTCTGTCACAGCCGACCGCGACCGGGAGACTCATGGGCGGCGCACAATTGGTCCAGGGTAGGGGAGGGAATGGCCGGCAGGGATGTAGCTCAGTTGATAGAGCATGGCGTTTGCAACGCCAGGGTTGTGGGTTCGATTCCCACGGGGGGCCAGTATAAAAAAAAAACTTTAAAAAAAATGTGTATTCACTAACTGTAAGTCGCTCTGGATAAGAGCGTCTGCTAAATGACTAAAATGTAAATGTAAGAGATAGACGGGAGGTATTGAATAGAGTTGAAGGATGGGACTAATAACAACAAATAATAACAAAGATAGCTAATAATGTAAGCATACTGTGTCCATAATAAGTATATAGGTTGTATATTGGGAGCTTTTGGGAAAGAGCACAGTTAGAAAGATATGGCATATAGAAGCAAACCGGATGGACATCATGAAAATGATCGGAGAGGTTGAGAGTAGAAGAAGTTCAGGAGCAAAAAATATATATATATACAGTGGAGAAAAAAAGTATTTAGTCAGCCACCAATTGTGCAAGTTCTCCCACTTAAAAAGATGAGAGAGGCCTGTAATTTTCATCATAGGTACACGTCAACTATGACAGACAAATTGAGAACATTTTTTCCAGACAATCACATTGTAGGATTTTTAATGAATTTATTTGCAAATTATGGTGGAAAATAAGTATTTGGTCACCTACAAACAAGCAAGATTTCTGGCTCTCACAGACCTGTAACTTCTTCTTTAAGAGGCTCCTCTGTCCTCCACTCGTTACCTGTATTAATGGCACCTGTTTGAACTTGTTATCAGTATAAAAGACACCTGTCCACAACCTCAAACAGTCACACTCCAAACTCCACTATGGCCAAGACCAAAGAGCTGTCAAAGGACACCAGAAACAAAATTGTAGACCTGCACCAGGCTGGGAAGACTGAATCTGCAATAGGTAAGCAGCTTGGTTTGAAGAAATCAACTATGGGAGCAATTATTAGGAAATGGAAGACATACAAGACCACTGATAATCTCCCTCGATCTGGGGCTCCACGCAAGATCTCACCCCGTGGGGTCAAAATGATCACAAGAACGGTGAGCAAAAATCCCAGAACCACACGGGGGGACCTAGTGAATGACCTGCAGAGAGCTGGGACCAAAGTAACAAAGCCTACCATCAGTAACACACTACGCCGCCAGGGACTCAAATCCTGCAGTGCCAGACGTGTCCCCCTGCTTAAGCCAGTACATGTCCAGGCCCGTCTGAAGTTTGCTAGAGTGCATTTGGATGATCCAGAAGAGGATTGGGAGAATGTCATATGGTCAGATGAAACCAAAATAGAACTTTTTGGTAAAAACTCAACCCGTCGTGTTTGGAGGACAAAGAATGCTGAGTTGCATCCAAAGAACACCATACCTACTGTGAAGCATGGGGTGGAAACATCATGCTTTGGGGCTGTTTTTCTGCAAAGGGACCAGGACGACTGATCCGTGTAAAGGAAAGAATGAATGGGGCCATGTATCGTGAGATTTCGAGTGAAAACCTCCTTCCATCAGCAAGGGCATTGAAGATGAAACGTGGCTGGGTCTTTCAGCATGACAATGATCCCAAACACACCGCCCAGGCAACGAAGGAGTGGCTTCGTAAGAAGCATTTCAAGGTCCTGGAGTGGCCTAGCCAGTCTCCAGATCTCAACCCCATAGAAAATCTTTGGAGGGAGTTGAAAGTCCGTGTTGCCCAGCGACAGCCCCAAAACATCACTGCTCTAGAGGAGATCTGCATGGAGGAATGGGCCAAAATACCAGCAACAGTGTGTGAAAACCTTGTGAAGACTTACAGAAAACGTTTGACCTGTGTCATTGCCAACAAATGGTATATAACAAAGTATTGAGAAACTTTTGTTATTGACCAAATACTTATTTTCCACCATAATTTGCAAATAAATTCATTAAAAATCCTACAATGTGATTTTCTGGATTTTTTTTCCTCATTTTGTCTGTCATAGTTGACGTGTACCTATGATGAAAATTACAGGCCTCTCTCATCTTTTTAAGTGGGAGAACTTGCACAATTGGTGGCTGACTAAATACATTTTTTCCCCACTGTATATATATATATAATAGAATTATTGTAAAATTAACTGTGTCCATAAGGTGTAGATAGTAAGTATAGACCGGAAGTAGAGGCCTGGGCATTGTTGTTCACTAATTTACTCCAAGTAGGGAAAGGATGGCGGGGTTGAAAAGTAATAAAGGGGAGTATATATATAAAAAACATTGGGGATTGGAAGTGATGCAGACAATTACATTGATAGAAGATACAATCTATCTGCAATATTAAGCTGATCCACCCCCCCCCCCCCCAAACATTTTCTATTTCTTTAAGAACCTGCAGATACTTCAAGGTGTGGCTGAGCATGTCTGCATGTGTGTCTACCCATACACTGGAACCTTAGTTGTAATTTACAGTTTGTAAGTTCTAACAGGGAACCAATTAACTGTGACACAGGAAGGAAGTGACTTGTATTAAGAGAGATGATGATGACTGCTTGGTTGGAGTCGAGTAGAGCAGCAGAGACCGGGTCAATTTGTCACACCCTGGCTCGGGGACTCATTATGTTGAGCCAGGGTGTGTTCATTCTATGTTTTCCGTTTCTTTGGTGGGTGTTCTAGGTTGTCTATTTTCTATGTTTGCCGGTGTGACTCCCAATCAGAGGCAACGAGTGTCAGCTGTCGGCTGGTTGTCTCTGATTGGGAGCCATATTTAATCTGTCTGTTTTTCTTTCGGGTTGTGGGATTTTGTTCGTGTGTGTTCGTGTTGTACCATAGACGTCACGCATTCGTTGTTTATTTGTTTTGGTTCGTGTGATCATTTAAATAAATATAATATGTTCACTCGCAACGCTGCGCCTTGGTCTCCCTCATTAGACGATCGTGACAGAAAATCCCACCTAAACCAGACCAAGCAGCGTGAAGAGGAGAGAGGAAGGACCTTGGATCAGGGGAGTAGGAGTTTCGGCTGGGCCACGCTAAATGAAGAGGAGAGAGGCTGGTCTATGAAGCAATGGATCGAGAGTCTGGCGAGAGCTAGGGAGGCCTGGTCCACGGGGAGGAGAGAACCCCAGAACATTTTTAGGGGGGGGCTCACGACGTGGACGACGGGGCAGCAGGAGGCCGCGATGGAGTGGTCCAGCGGGTGTGAAGAGGAGGCCGCCAGGTTAAGGGGGCCACTGGTCACAGAGGAGAGGGAAAGTGTGGAGGCACGGCGAGAGGTACTGGGGTGTGTTACCAGTCCGGTCCGGCCCGTTCCTGATCCCTGCGTAGGGCCAGTGGTGTGTGTCCCCAGTACGGTCCGGCCTGTTCCTGTTCCTCGCATCGAGCCTGTGGTGCGTGTCGTCAGCCCGGCCCGGCCTGTTCCTGCTCCCCGCACCAAACCTGTGGTGCGCGTCGCCAGCCCGGCCCGGCCCGTTCCTGCTCTCCGCACCAAGTCTGTGGTGTGCGTCGTCAGTCCGGCACGGCCCGTGCCTGTTCCCCGCACCAGGTCAGGGGTGCGCTTCGACGGCCCGGCTCGGCCCGCTCCTGCTTCCCACACCAAGCCAGTGGTGTGCGTCGTCAGTCCGGCACGGCCCGTGCCTGTTCCCCGCACCAGGTCGGGAGTGCGCTTCGACGGCCCGGCTCGGCCCGCTCCTGCTCCCCACACCAAGCCAGTGGTGTGCGTCGTCAGTCCGGCACGGCCCGTGCCTGTTCCACCGGTGGCTGGTCCGGCACCGGTCAGAGGCTTCACGTCGGAGCTAGAGCAATCCGCTCCACCAGTGTTCAGTCCAGCTCCGGCCAGCAGGGCCAGACCGGACCAGCCGCCGCCGAGGAGGAATGCCCACCCAGCCCTCCCCTGTTTTTGCTCTTATTTAGGCGCGGTCGCAGTCCGCGCCTTTAGGGGGGGGTACTGTCACACCCTGGCTCGGGGACTCATTATGTTGAGCCAGGGTGTGTTCATTCTATGTTTTCCGTTTCTTTGGTGGGTGTTCTAGGTTGTCTATTTTCTATGTTTGCCGGTGTGACTCCCAATCAGAGGCAACGAGTGTTAGCTGTCGGCTGGTTGTCTCTGATTGGGAGCCATATTTAATCTGTCTGTTTTTCTTTCGGGTTGTGGGATTTTGTTCGTGTGTGTTCGTGTTGTACCATAGACGTCACGCATTCGTTGTTTATTTGTTTTGGTTCGTGTGATCATTTAAATAAATAGAATATGTTCACTCGCAACGCTGCGCCTTGGTCTCCCTCATTAGACGATCGTGACACAATTCCATACCAACTCCACTCTGCTCATGAATAGAACACTGATGAGGATGTCAATGAGAATCTCAGAATTCATAATTGGAATTTCTATGACATTCATCTCCTGAAATAAATTGACTGGAACTCGGTTCAGACAAACAGATAGGGAAACGTATTCATCCAGATTGGTTTATGTGGGTGTAAGATAGAATAAATACAGATTTAATTACTTTCTCTAACTATGCATCTGGTTCCCTTTTAGCTAACCACATGCAGCCATAGGCCATATACACTTAGAAAACAAGGTGCTATCTAGAACTTAAAAGGGTTCTTCGGCTGTTGAAGAACCCTTTTTGGTTCCAGGTATAACTCTTTTGGGATCCATGTAGAACACTCTGTGGAAAGGGTTCTACATGGATCCCAAAAGAGTTATACCTGGAACCAAAAAGGGTTCTACCTGGAAACAAAAAGGGTTCTCCTATGGGGACAGCCGAATAACCATTTTGGAACCCTTTTTCTAGTGTAGAACAGCCAGACTGCCTGGTCTGCAAGTACCCAGCACGTATTGTACCACACAGCAACAATTCAGACGCCCATTTCTGAGCATCAAGCATTTAAATCTTTCCCCTGAAAAAAATCCCTCCCATTCTTCTCTTCTCCAGACTTGACCTTTAAATGTTCTCATTTGTTTGTTCTGGTTTGTGGGCACAAAAATGTGCTGGTATCAGCTGTCACACACCAGCCTGGACAAAGGAACCTAATGTGTGGAGACTTAATGAGGTTTGGTGATGTGACATTCTCTGGAAGGTGTCTGTTCTCTAGTCTCTTCTAGTTCAGCACACCCCTCTCTCTCTCTCTTTCTCTATATATATATATATCTCTCTCTCCCTCGGTCTGGGTGTCTGTCTGCTTTGTACATCATCTCAGAGCCTCACAGAGACAGATAGTATGTTATCATCTGTACTACTTTAATCTACTGAGGTTTAGCCAAACCTTCATTTATCTCTGTTAAAGACTACTGCCAGACTAGCCGGAGCAGTGTGTAGGGGGGTGAGATAGTGGTGTCTTCTAGTATGTGCGTGTGTGTCTGCCACAGTGTGATATGGAAGTGATGTTATTCATGGATTTGTTCCCTTCTAACTCATACCTCTATATTCCAAGGCCAGGATGCCGTCATTATCCCCCACAGCAGTTGTTCACAGTGTGTTTCTCTATTCATCCTTTTATTCAATATCACGGTTATAAACCCACCTTCGGCTCTGGAACTTGACTGTCTGAGAGACGGTGTGTTTGTGTGTGTGAGGGTCATCATAGTTAATCTGGATCATTGCATTAATAACACCACACCATGAGGATGTGCCAGTGAATCAATGCTAAATTACATCAATCTCAGAACTGATAAATCCCAGAGAGAGAGAGAGAGAGAGAAAACATGAGCATTCACATGGATCTGGAGAGAGAGAGAAGGAGTTTTTCCATTGACCTTTGAAGGAGTGAGTTGACAATAACAGTTGAGATGGAGAGAGTGAAAGTTGGTGAAAAATATAATACAGGGAATGAGTTCAATTGGGATCTGTCATTGGTATTGATGATAGGGAACCTCACTCTCTCGGTCCCTCTCTCCCCCTCTCCTCTCCTCTCCCAGGTTCTACTGGGACCTGATCATGTTGTGTCTGATGATATGGAACCTCTCTCTCTCCCCCTCTCCTCTCCTCTCCTCTCCTCTCCCAGGTTCTACTGGGACCTGATCATGTTGTGTCTGATGATATGGAACCTCTCTCTCTCCCCCTCTCCTCTCCTCTCCTCTCCCAGGTTCTACTGGGACCTGATCATGTTGTGTCTGATGATAGGGAACCTCTCTCTCTCTCTCTCCCCCTCTCCTCTCCTCTCCCAGGTTCTACTGGGACCTGATCATGTTGTGTCTGATGATGTGGAACCTCTCTCTCTCCCCCTCTCCTCGCCTCTCCCCTCCTCTCCCAGGTTCTACTGGGACCTGATCATGTTGTGTCTGATGATATGGAACCTCTCTCTCTCCCCCTCTCCTCTCCTCTCCTCTCCCAGGTTCTACTGGGACCTGATCATGTTGTGTCTGATGATAGGGAACCTCTCTCTCTCCCTCTCTCCCCCTCTCCCGTCCTCTCCCCTCCTCTCCCAGGTTCTACTGGGACCTGATCATGTTGTGTCTGATGATAGGGAACCTCTCTCTCTCCCCCTCTCCCCTCCTCTCCTCTCCCAGGTTCTACTGGGACCTGATCATGTTGTGTCTGATGATATGGAACCTCTCTCTCTCCCCCTCTCCTCTCCTCTCCTCTCCCAGGTTCTACTGGGACCTGATCATGTTGTGTCTGATGATGGGGAACCTGATCATCCTGCCAGTAGGGATCACCTTCTTTAAGGATGAGAACACTCCTCCCTGGATCATCTTCAACGTGGTCTCTGATACTCTCTTCCTGGTCGACCTGGTCCTCAACTTCAGGACCGGTATCGTCAAGGAGGACAGCACTGAGATACTGCTAGACCCCAAGTCAGTGTGTGTTTGTGTTTGTGCGTGTGTGTGTGTTTGTGTTAGTGTGTTTGTGTTTGTGTGTTTTGAAGGTGACAGAGCTGGAGGCAATGCTTCCCTGTGTGGTGTTCTTCCAGAATTAGAATGAATGGAGTGGTTTGTTATTTATTCTGTGCTAAGCCAACTGTAAGACCATAGGAATAATATCAGAATGCTAAGCTAACTGTGAGACTATAGGAATTACTTTTATATTATGCTATGCTACCACAGGGCTATCCGTCAGCGCTACCTAAAGAGCTGGTTCGCGGTGGACTTTGTGTCGTCCATCCCTGTGGACTACATCTTCCTGATGGTGGACCTGGAGGCCCGGCTGGACTCAGAGGTTTACAGGACGGCCAGGGCCCTCCGCATCGTACGCTTCACCAAGATCCTCAGCCTGCTACGCCTGCTGCGTCTGTCACGACTCATACGCTACATCCATCAGTGGGAGGAGGTGAGAGGCCGGGGTAGAGGGGGAGAGGAGGAGAGGAGGTAGAGAAAGAGGGGAGGAAGGGAAAGGAAAAAGAGACTTACTACCACTGTCACAACTCACTGGTTACATCCTCCAGAGAGAGGGTAGAGGGCAGTCAGTGGAACATGCCAGAGAGGAGGGAGAGAGGGAGGTGAGAGGAGAGAGGAGAGAGGGAGGTGAGAGGAGAGAGGGAGGTGAGAGGAGGGAGGAGAGAGGGAGGAGAGAGAGGGTGAGAGGAGGGAGGAGAGAGGGAGGTGAGAGGAGGGAGGAGTGGGAGGTGAGAGGAGGGAGGAGAGAGGGAGGTGAGAGGAGAGAGGGAGGAGAGAGGGAGGTGAGAGGAGGGAGGTGAGAGGAGGGAGAGAGAGGGAGGTGAGAGGAGATAGGGAGGAGAGAGGAGGGAGGAGTGGGAGGTGAGAGGAGGGAGGAGAGAGGGAGGTGAGAGGAGAGAGGGAGGAGAGAGGGAAGTGAGAGGAGGAGGTGAGAGGAGGGAGGAGAGAGGGAGGTGAGAGAGATAGGGAGGAGAGAGGAGGGAGGGAGGAGAGAGGAGGTGAGAGAAGAGAGGGAGGTGAGAGAAGAGAGGGAGGTGAGAGGAGAGAGGGAGGTGAGAGGAGGGAGGAGAGAGGGAGGGAAGGAGAGAGGGAGGAGAGAGGGAGGTGAGATGAGGGAGGGAGGAGAGAGGGAGGTGAGAGGAGAGGGAGGTGAGAGGAGAGAGGAGGTGAGAGGAGGAGGAGAGAGGGAGGAGAGAGAGGGTGAGAGGAGGAGGAGAGAGGGAGGTGAGAGGAGGGAGGTGAGAGGAGGGAGGAGAGAGGGAGTGAGAGGAGAGAGGGAGGAGAGAGGGAGGTGAGAGGAGGGAGGAGAGAGGGAGTGAGAGGAGAGAGGGAGGAGAGAGGGAGGAGAGAGGGAGGTGAGAGGAAGAGAGGGAGGAGAGAGGAGGTGAGAGGAGGGAGGTGAGAGGAGGGAGGAGAGAGGGAGGAGAGAGGGAGGTGAGAGGAGAGAGGGAGGAGAGAGGGAGGTGAGAGGAGGGAGGAGAGAGGGAGGTGAGAGGAGAGAGGGAGGAGAGAGGGAGGTGAGAGGAGAGAGGGAGGAGAGAGGGAGGTGAGAGGAGGGAGGGAGGAGAGAGGGAGGTGAGAGGAGAGAGGGAGGAGAGAGGGAGGTGAGAGGAGGGAGGGAGGAGAGAGGGAGGTGAGAGGAGAGAGGGAGGAGAGAGGGAGGTGAGAGGAGAGAGGGAGGTGAGAGGAGAGAGGAGGTGAGAGGCGGAGGAGGGAGGAGAGAGGGAGGTGAGAGGAGGGAGGAGTGGGAGGTGAGAGGAGGGAGGAGAGAGGGAGGTGAGAGGAGGGAGGAGAGAGGGAGGTGAGAGGAGGGAGGTGAGAGG
>NW_028166199.1:22500-51129 GCF_964263955.1 Coregonus lavaretus | reverse complement strand
CAGCCCTCTGGGCACAGACGTCAGTTCAACGTCTAGTTTTGATTTGGTTTAGATATCAACTAATGTGAATTCAACGTGAAATCAACAAAGCATTTCACCATTTCATTGGATTTAGGTTGAAAGTTGGGTGAAAAAAATACGATGAACTTTTTGCAAATCCAATCAGTTTTCCACATTAATTCAACATCATCACATTGAATGTTTTTCTTGAAAAGAAGTGGAAGCAATGCTGATTCATCCGGTTTTTGCCCAGTGGGAGATAACAGACAAACACACAAACAGATGAAAACAAACAGTTATCCTCTCAAAAGGAATGAATAACAGCTTGAAGAATCAGCCAAACGTTTCTTCCCCTTGTCTTCTGGGGTAGCACAGTAGTGTGGGCCCAGTTCCAAACAGATCACATTAACTCACATTAAAAAAGGGTGGACAGAAAAATCTGGGAAACCAGGCCTGCTATTCATAGCAGACTTTGAAAAGGCATTTGATAAAGTATGACTGGAGTTTATATATAAATGCCTGGAGCATTTCAATTTTGGAGAATCTCTTATAAAATGGGTTAAAATCATGTATAGTAACCCTAGGTGTAGAATAGTACATAATGGATATTTCTCAGAAAGTTTTAAACTGTCAAGAGGAGTGAAACAAGGTTGTCCTCTATCGGCATATCTATTTATTATGCCAAATCGAAATGTTAGCTATTAAAATCAGATCCAACAATAATATCAAGGGATTAGAAATCCAGGGCTTAAAAACAAAGGTGTCATTGTACGCTGATGATTCATGTTTTCTTTTAAATCCACAATTTGAATCCCTCCACAGCCTCATAGAGGCTCATACATAAAAAATGTAATCTCTCTGGATTACAACCAAATTATGATACATGTACTATATTATGTATTGGATCACTAAAAAATAAAAAAAAGTACATTACCATGTAGTTTACCAATAAAATGGTCTGATGGTGATGTGGATATACTCGGAATACATATCCCAAATGAAATAAATGATCTCACTCCAATAAATTTAAATATAAAGTTAGCAAAAATAGATAAGATCTTGCTACCATGGAAAGGTAAATACCTGTCTGTTTGTGGAAAAATCACCCTGATTAACTCTTTAGTATTATCCCAGTTTACCTATTTGCTTATGGTCTTGCCTAAGCCTAGCGAACAGTTTTTTAAATTATATGAGAAGGAAATATTCCATTTTATTTGGAACGGCAAGCCAGACAAAATTAAATGGGCCTATTTATATAATGAATATGAATTTGGAGGACAGAAATTATGAAATACTAAAGCATTAGACCTATCACTAAAAGCTTCAGTCATACAAAAGTTATACTTAAATCCGAACTGGTTCTATAGCAAATGAGTAAGATTGTCTCACCTGTCATGACTTCCTCCGAAGCTGCCTCCTCTCCTTGTTCGGGCAGGCTTCGGCGTTCGTCATCACCGGCCTTCTAGCCACTGCCACTCCTCATCTCATCATTCCATTTGTTCTGTCTTGTTTATTACACACACCTGGTTCATATCCCCTCATCAGTACCTGTATAAGTGTTCCCTCGGCCCCCTTGTCTTTGTGTGTGATTGTTTAATGTGGAGGAGAGAGAAGCTTGGTGGAGCTCCGTGAATATTCCCTGCGTGCCTTGTATTTTCCAGTGCGCCTGTTTTGCGCAGTGGAGTGATTTGAAGCATTACTGCGTAACTCTGTGGTTCAGAATAAATCCTGTTATTCTGTGATTTACCCTCCTGCGCCTGACTCCTTCAAATCACCTCATCACATCAACTCATGTTCAAGAATGGCCTTTTCCCCTTTATTCAGATAACAACCTCTCACTTGCAGTTATTTGAAAAGGAAATCATTTCCCAAATATCATTATACAGTGGAGAAAAAAAAGTATTAGGTCAGCCACCAATTGTGCAAGTTCTCCCACTTAAAAAGATGAGAGAGGCCTGTAATTTTCATCATAGGTGCACGTCAACTATGACAGACAAAATGAGAAAAAATAATCCAGAAAATCACATTGTAGGATTTTTTCTGAATTTATTTGCAAATTATGGTGGAAAATACGTTTTTGGTCAATAACAAAAGTTTCTCAATACTTTGTTATATACCCTTTGTTGGCAATGACACAGGTCAAACGTTTTCTGTAAGTCTTCACAAGGTTTTCACACACTGTTGCTGGTATTTTGGCCCATTCCTCCATGCAGATCTCCTCTAGAGCAGTGATGTTTTGGGGCTGTCGCTGGGCAACACGGACTTTCAGCTCCCTCCAAAGATGTTCTATGGGGTTGAGATCTGGAGACTGGCTAGGCCACTCCAGGACCTTGAAATGCTTCTTACGAAGCCACTCCTTTGTTGCCCGGGCGGTGTGTTTGGGATCATTGTCATGCTGAAAGACCCAGCCACGTTTAATCTTCAACGCCCTTGCTTATGGAAGGAGGTTTTCACTCAAAATCTCACGATATATGGCCCCATTCATTCTTTCCTTTACACGGATCAGTCGTCCTGGTCCCTTTGCAGAAAAACAGCCCCAAAGCATGATGTTTCCACCCCCATGCTTCACAGTAGGTATGGTGTTCTTTGGATGCAACTCAGCATTCTTTGTCCTCCAAACACGACGAGTTGAGTTTTTACCAAAAAGTTCTATTTTGGTTTCATCTGACCATATGACATTCTCCCAATCCTCTTCTGGATCATCCAAATGCACTCTAGCAAACTTCAGACGGGCCTGGACATGTACTAGCTTAAGCAGGGGGACACGTCTGACACTGCAGTATTTGAGTCCCTGGCGGCGTAGTGTGTTACTGATGGTAGGCTTTGTTACTTTGGTCCCAGCTCTCTGCAGGTCATTCACTAGGTCCCCCCGTGTGGTTGTGGGATTTTTGCTCACCGTTCTTGTGATCATTTTGACCCCACGGGGTGAGATCTTGCGTGGAGCCCCAGATCGAGGGAGATTATCAGTGGTCTTGTATGTCTTCCATTTCCTAATAATTGCTCCCACAGTTGATTTCTTCAAACCAAGCTGCTTACCTATTGCAGATTCAGTCTTCCCAGCCTGGTGCAGGTCTACAATTTTGTTTCTGGTGTCCTTTGACAGCTCTTTGGTCTTGGCCATAGTGGAGTTTGGAGTGTGACTGTTTGAGGTTGTGGACAGGTGTCTTTTATACTGATAACAAGTTCAAACAGATGCCATTATTACAGGTAACGAGTGGAGGACAGAGGAGCCTCTTAAAGAAGAAGTTACAGGTCTGTGAGAGCCAGAAATCTTGCTTGTTTGTAGGTGACCAAATACTTATTTTCCAACATAATTTGCAAATAAATTCATTAAAAATCCTACAATGTGATTTCCTGGAGAAAAAAAATATATATTTGTCTGTCATAGTTGACGTGTACCTATGATGAAAATTACAGGCCTCTCTCATCTTTTTAAGTGGGAGAACTTGCACAATTGGTGGCTGACTAAATACTTTTTTTCCCCCACTGTATCTGAAACAAGCCATAGAAAGTTGGTTGCAATTTCAATTTAATCCTCCAGAAACGACAGAACAAATAATGCAACAAATATTGTGGTTAAACTCAAATATACATTTTTTGAAAAAATGTTTAAAAAGGTATAATCTTCGTAATTTATATCATAGGAAGGACTGGTGGAGTTATGTCGCACATGCAAGGGGGAAAAAGTAAGGAACATAATTGGTTAAAGAAAATTGTGATAAATAAATAAATATACCAGTTTAATTATAATATAATAATACTTTTTCAATTTAAATTATTATACAAAATTCTTGCTACCAATAGATTGCTATTTATATGTGGGATACAATCTTCCCAGCTCTGAAGATTTTGCTGCGAAGAGACTTAATCATTAGATCATTTGTTTTGGTACTGTCCATTTGTAGCTTGTTTTTGGTCCCAGGTCCAGGAATGGCTGAAGGATTGCAATATTTACCTGGAGCTAACCCTGCAGACAGCACTACTGGGTGATCTGAAAAGTCATAGTCAATCGATCAATAATAATACTTTTAGCAAAAATGTTTATTTTCAATTTACAATCTGTAAAAACAATGAGAATAAAATGGTTCAGAACTTTTGTGAAACATTACAGTACAGTTGAAGTATATATGTAATATATATATATATATATATATATATATATATATATATATATATATATATATATATATATATATATATATATATGTAGATACACTTTTGACTGGTGCTGTATGTATAACAAAAAGTCACTTACTGACAGTCAATCAATTAGCCAATGTCAGTAAAAAAATTAATATTGGTGTAGTTAGTCTAGCCAGCAAACTTCTGACCCACTGGGAATGTGATGAAAGAAATAAAAGCCGAAATAAATCATTCTCTCTGCTATTATTATGACATGTCACATTCTTAAAATAAAGTGGTGATCCTAACTGACCTAAGACAGGGAATTTGTACAAGGATTAAATGTCAGGAATTGTGAAAAACTGAGTTTAAATATATTTGGCTAAGGCGTATGTAAACTTCCGACTTCAACTGTAACTATTTGTTACATGCAATAGTTGCTTTGTGGACTTCACCAGACAGATATTGCTCTCTGGTTTTCTGATGAAACAAACGTATGTGTAGTTAAATTTATTCCCCACTGTGTGACTTGTCTTTTTGTTGTCACGGCCTTATCATATATCATGGTGGTGTATGAACGAATGGGTTATAGAGCAAACAGCGCAAATATCACAACATAGGTTGTAATATGGCTTTTCTACTGGCTTGGCTTGCCAGTGATTTTACCCACGCACCTTAAACGTCCTTTCTTGTTTAATGCCGAAATAACTGCATACAGCCTAGGCCTGGTCGTGTAACCATTTGGATCAGTTTGTCACGCCCTGGCTCTGGGGACTCTTATATGTTGAGCCAGGGTGTGTAGGGTCTATGTTTTGTGTTCTATGTTCAGTTTCTAGTTCATGTGTTTTCTATGTTGGCCGGGGTGGTTCTCAATCAGAGGCAACGAGAATCAGCTGTTGCTTGTTGTCTCTGATTGGGAACCATACTTAGGCAGCCGTTTGTGCACTTGTCTTTTGTGGGATCTTGTTCCGTGTAGGTTTGTGTATGTTACCGAGGACTTCACGTATCGTTTTGTTGTTTTTATTTGTGTGGTGAATTAAAATAAAAGTATGTACTCATATCATGCTGCGCCTTGGTCTGCTTCGTATGACGATCGTGACAGAAGATCCCACCAAAACAGGACCAAGCAGCGTGTTTCGGAGCAAACGCCGGGTAAGGAGCTGGAGAAGTTGGCGATGGCCCAGGTGGGCCAATGGTGGTCCTGGGAGGACGTGTTCGCGGGCAAAGAGCCATGGGCAAAGGTTAAAGCCCTGGCGAGAGAGGAGGTACGGCGCCAACAGTGTCATCGTCGGACAGGCGAGAGGCACCCCCAATAAAAAATTTTGGGGGGGCACACGGCATGGACGACGGGGCTGCTGGAGGCAGCTACAGGGCGTATCTGCAGAATAGGAGAGGAGGCCACCAGGTTACGGGGGCTATTGGTCATGAGGGAGCAGGAGTTAGTTGGTCAGAGGGAGGAGCTACTGGAGGCGATAAGGGAGAAGGAGAGAGTAGAGGCACGGCGAGAGGAACTGAGTAGGCAGCAGAGGGAACAGAGGTTTATGAGGAAACCCAGTCCCGCTCCTCGAACCAAGCAAGTGGTGTGTGTCACCAGTCCGGTCCGGCCCGTTCCTGATCCCCGCACTAAGTTAGTGGTGCGTGTTCCCAGTCCAGCCCGACCCGTTCCTGCTCCCCGCACTAAGTTAGTGGTGCGTGTTCCCAGTACGGCCCGACCCGTTCCTGAACCCCGCACTAAGTTAGTGGTGCGTGTTCCCAGTACGGCCCAACCCGTTCCTGCTCCCCGCACTAAGTTAGTGGTGCGTGTTCCCAGTCCGGCCCGACCCGTTCCTGCTCCCCGCACTAAGTTAGTGGTGCATGTTCCCAGTCCGGCCCGGCCTGTTCCTGTCCCTCGCACCAAGCCTGTGATGCGCGTCGCCAGCCCGGCCCGGCCTGTTCCTGCTCCCCGCACCAAGCCTATGGTGCGCGTCGCCAGCCCGGCCTGGCCTGTTCCTGCCCCTCGCACCAAGCCAATGGTGCGCGTCGCCAGCCAGGCCCGGCCTGTTCCTGCCCCTCGCACCAAGCCAATGGTGCGCGTCGCCAGCCCGGCCCGGCCTGTTCCTGCTCCCCGCACCAAGCCAGTGGTGCGCTTCGTCAGCCCGGTCCGGCCATTCCTGCTCCCCGCACCAAGCCAATGGTGCGCGTCGCCAGCCCGGCCCGGCCTGTTCCTGCTCCCCGCACCAAGCCTATGGTGCGCGTCGCCAGCCTGGCCCGGCCTGTTCCTGCTCCCCGCACCAAGCCTATGGTGCGCGTCGCCAGCCCGGCCCGGCCTGTTCCTGCCCCTCGCACCAAGCCAATGGTGCGCGTCGCCAGCCCGGCCCGGCCTGTTCCTGCCCCTCGCACCAGGTCAATGGTGCGCGTCGCCAGCCCGGCCCGGCCTGTTCCTGCTCCCCGCACCAAGCCAGTGGTGCGCTTCGTCAGCCCGGTCCGGCCCATTCCTGCTCCCCGCACTAAGTCAGTGGTGCGCTTCGTCAGCCCGGTCAGGCCCATTCCTGCTCCCCACACCAAGCCAGTGGTGCGCGTCGTCAGCCCGGTCCGGCCTGTTCCTGCTCCCCGCACCAAGCCAGTGGTGCGCTTCGTCAGCCCGGTCCGGCCCATCCCTGCTCCCCGCACCAAGCCAATGGTGCGCGTCGTCAGCCCGGTCCGGCCCGTTCCTGCTCTCCGCACCAAGCCAGTGGTGCGCGTCGTCAGTCCGGCACAGCCCGTGCCTGTTTCACCGGTGCCTGGTCAGGTACCGGTCAGCTGCTCCACACCGGAGCCTAAGCAATCCGCTCCACCGATGTCCAGTCCAGCTCCAGCCAGCGGGGCCAGACCAGACCAGGGGCGCTACGGGGAGGTTGTTAGAGGGTGGTGGTCACGCCCGGAGCCGGATCCGCCTCCGAGGCGGAATGCCCACCCGGCCCCTCCCCTGTTGGGTTTATGTTGGCGCGGTCGCAGTCCGCGCCTTTGGGGGGGGGGGTACTGTCACGCCCTGGCTCTGGGGACTCTTATATGTTGAGCCAGGGTGTGTAGGGTCTATGTTTTGTGTTCTATGTTCAGTTTCTAGTTCATGTGTTTTCTATGTTGGCCGGGGTGGTTCTCAATCAGAGGTAACGAGAATCAGCTGTTGCTTGTTGTCTCTGATTGGGAACCATACTTAGGCAGCCGTTTGTGCACTTGTCTTTTGTGGGATCTTGTTCCGTGTAGGTTTGTGTATGTTACCGAGGACTTCACGTATCGTTTTGTTGTTTTTATTCGTGTGGTGAATTAAAATAAAAGTATGTACTCATATCACGCTGCGCCTTGGTCTGCTTCGTATGACGATCGTGACACAGTTATGGGTCTATTCTGGACAGTTTAGAAGGTCCTGAAAGGTACATCAGCAGGCCGGTCATAGTGTGTATTTTGTCAGGATGTAGCCTGGTGTTAAGATACCATAGGAAAATGTGTGCTTCTTCTGCCACTGAGATATGCTGTCTGCTCTCCCCTCCAGTTCTTAATGATGTAGCCTATTTTACATTCAGAATGTAAGAGCATGCATAGCTCCTCCAATAGGCTAGTAGTAAAATAAATACGTTGAAATAAGTGTTCAACAAGCTATTGTAGTCTAGCTTTTCCTGGGACAGATTTAAAAAGAATATCTGAGGCCCCGGAGAGGCCACTTGCGTAATTGCGCAACAAAGCAATGAAGACAGACTGGCTGGAGATGTGTAGCCTGAGTTAAAAGTCTATATGCATACACTTCATATTAGGCTGTTTGTAGTCAATCCGACTGGATAAAAAAATATTTAAAAAAAAAAGAAGGTCCACTTCTAAAACCAAAGTTGCGCACCTGAGATACCGAAATCACAGATAGCCTACATAAATAATCATTGCTACTACAGGCTATATTTGCATAGATGTGTTGGCTACACTTACATTTACAACGTTTTATATGCATTTTTATAATCATCTACTTTGTCACATATGCGTTATTTGACTCGAAGACCAACAGTGGAGCGTTCTTTCTTTGAATAAAAACCTTATTACGCCGACGGAGATTCGAGCTCACGCCGGTCGTAACTTGCCATTTCTGGGCTAACCACCTTAGTGGAACAGGCCACCAATGAGTGATAGCAGTAAGACTAATTTACAGCTATTTGACAAGACCACGAGCATCTTCTACATTTCTTTTTCGAGGTACGAATATAAATGGACATGTTGTATAATCCTCCTACATTTTTATTGCTGTGAAAGCACACGAATGTGTGTGAATCAATGTAATATTAGCACACAACATTTTGTTACGGAACAAAAGTAAACCTTGAATGTAGGTTTAAAATATCCCTAGTGGCCAGGGTTGACCTATTTTAAGAAATGCCATTGGTTGGTGGCTTTAAAGTCTAAGATCTTTGATAGGCTGATGAAGAATTTGTTACAGGAAATAATCACTGCCACCTGGTGAGGTTAGCATAGGGCTAACGTGTGCCATGTTATCCGATGGGACGAGCTACAATTAGCGTTCTGTCACGCGCAAGTAAATCAGCTATTTTAATTGGCTGATACGCATTTTGATCTGGAGAAACTGTTTAAATGCTTATGGCCCCAACATATCAGCCAACATATTCAGTATATACATGTTCACTTGAACACATTGAATGGGAAGGGGGAGTTCAGTTTGAGCCCCAAAAAGCAGGCAGAGCTGAGCTTGGAAGTCAGACCAGTCTATAAATAAATTCCAGACATGTTCTGTGGTTGAAAAGCTTAAAGCATATGTACAGTACCTCTATAAAGTTGAAGTCAGACCAGTCTATAAATAAATTCCAGACATGTTCTGTGGTTGAAAAGCTTAAAGCATATGTACAGTACCTCTATAAAGTGGAAGTCAGACCAGTCTATAAATAAATTCCAGACATGTTCTGTGGTTGAAAAGCTTAAAGCATATGTACAGTACCTCTATAAAGTTGAAGTCAGACAAGTCTATAAATAAATTCCAGACATTTTCTGTGGTTGAAAAGCTTAAAGCATATGTACAGTACCTCTATAAAGTTGAAGTCAGACCAGTCTATAAATAAATTCCAGACATGTTCTGTGGTTGAAAAGCTTAAAGCATATGTACAGTACCTCTATAAAGTGGAAGTCAGACCAGTCTATAAATAAATTCCAGACATGTTCTGTGGTTGAAAAGCTTAAAGCATATGTACAGTACCTCTATAAAGTGGAAGTCAGACCAGTCTATAAATAAATTCCAGACATGTTCTGTGGTTGAAAAGCTTAAAGCATATGTACAGTACCTCTATAAAGTGGAAGTCAGACCAGTCTATAAATAAATTCCAGACATGTTCTGTGGTTGAAAAGCTTAAAGCATATGTACAGTACCTCTATAAAGTGGAAGTCAGACCAGTCTATAAATAAATTCCAGACATGTTCTGTGGTTGAAAAGCTTAAAGCATATGTACAGTACCTCTATAAAGTGGAAGTCAGACTAGCTGTTACTTCAGCTCTCCCATTGCATTTACAGCAGGGTGTCTTTCTAGAGCTGCACAAACCACCCATTAGAAAGTCTCCCTGGACTATGTTCTAGAGCTGCACAAACCACCCATTAGAAAGTCTCCCTGGACTATGTTCTAGAGCTGCACAAACCACCCATTAGAAAGTCTCCCTGGACTATGTTCTAGAGCTGCACAAACCACCCATTAGAAAGTCTCCCTGGACCATGTTCTAGAGCTACACAAACCACCCATTAGAAAGTCTCCCTGGACTATGTTCTAGAGCTGCACAAACCACCCATTAGAAAGAATCCCTGGACCACCCATTATAAAGTCTCCCTGGACTATGTTCTAGAGCTGCATAAACCACCCATTAGAAAGAATCCCTGGACTATGTTCTAGAGCTGCATAAACCACCCATTAGAAAGAATCCCTGGACTATGTTCTAGAGCTGCATAAATCACCCATTAGAAAGAATCCCTGGACTATGTTCTAGAGCTGCATAAACCACCCATTAGAAAGAATCCCTGGACTATGTTCTAGAGCTGCATAAACCACCCATTAGAAAGAATCCCTGGACTATGTTCTAGAGCTGCATAAACCACCCATTAGAAACTCTCCATAGACCACCCATTAGAAACTCTCCATAGACCACCCATTAGAAACTCTCCAGAGACCACCCATTAGAAACTCTCCAGGGACCACCCATTAGAAACTCTCCAGGGACCACCCATTAGAAACTCTCCAGGGACCACCCATTAGAAACTCTCCAGGGACCACCCATTAGAAACTCTCCCTGGACTATGTTCTAGAGCTGCATAAACCACCCATTAGAAACTCTCCAGGGACCACCCATTAGAAACTCTCCAGAGACCACCCATTAGAAACTCTCCAGGGACCACCCATTAGAAACTCTCCAGAGACCACCCATTAGAAACTCTCCAGGGACCACCCATTAGAAACTCTCCAGAGACCACCCATTAGAAACTCTCCAGGGACCACCCATTAGAAACTCTCCAGGGACCACCCATTAGAACCTCTCCAGGGACCACCCATTAGAAACTCTCCAGGGACCACCCATTAGAAACTCTCCAGAGACCACCCATTATAAACTCTCCAGAGACCACCCATTAGAAACTCTCCAGAGACCACCCATTAGAAACTCTCCCTGGACTATGCCAGACCTCTCTCTTCAATCACCGGGGAACAGTAGACCTAGGATGAAGTGAACTCCTCGACCCCTCATCGTCATGACATCATGAAGCCCTCTTTCACTTCGTGGGGGACATGAGACCACAGGGGATGAGAGAGAGGGAGAGAGAGAGGGAGAGATTCATCCAAGGGTGACACAGGAAGGTGAGACATGAGTACAGTGTGAGGTAAGTAAACCACCTGGTTAAGAAAATAACAAAAGAACGCACTCAGGTGCATATTGATAAGGAGTGTAAAAAGCATTTGAAGAGTTTCTTTCCAATGTGGTCCTCTGTAGCTCAGCTGGTAGAGCACGGCGCTTGTAACGCCAAGGTAGTGGGTTCGATCCCCGGGACCACCCATACACAAAAAATGTATGCACGCATGACTGTAAGTCACTTTGGATAAAAGCGTCTGCTAAATGGCATATTATTATTATATTAAAACGCTTTTATATTAAAACGTTTCTTTCCAAAACGCTATATATCCATTTTCAGAAATGTTGGTAAATTAGCCTTTTATTGTTTAAAGAACTTATGAAAGAGATTGGTGTGTATTTTCACAATATAATCATGGCATGGGGTTGTTCAATGACAGACATGTATTTGTTTGTATATGTTTGAAATCTATCACTTGATGATTTCATTTCAGAGTGACAAAATAATCATGTTTTTTTTGTTGTGCAAAACGCTATATATACTCACTGTCAAATGTAGTTTTGAATTGTACAAAGAACTGTACAAATAATACATTTGTGACATCAATATATACTGTCTATATATATACAGTAATGGTCAAAAGTTTGGACACACCTACTCACTCAAGGGTTTTTCTTTATTTTTACTATTTTCTACATTTTAACACATATGGAATAATGTAGTAACCAAAAAAGTGTTAAACAAATCAAAATATATTTTAGATTATTCAAAGTAGCCACCCTTTGCCTTGATGACAGCTTTGCACACTCTTGACATTCTCTCAACCAGCTTCAAATCAAATCAAATCAAATTGTATTGGTCACATACACATGTTTAGCAGATGTTATTGCGAGTGTAGCGAAATGCTTGTGTTTCTAGCTCCGACAGTGCAGTAATATCTAACAATTTCACAACATATACCCAATACACACAAATCTTAGTAAAGCAATGTAATTAAGAATATATAAACAAATATATGGACGAGCAATGTCAGAGCTGCATAGACTAAGATACAGTAGAATAGTATAAAATACAGTATATACAGTACCGGTCAAAAGTTTTAGAACAACTACTCTTTCAAGGGTTTTTCTTTATTATTTTTTACTATTTTCTACATTGTAGAATAATAGTGAACACATCCAAACTATGAAATAACACATATGGAATCATGTAGTAACCAAAAAAGTGTTAAACAAATCAAAATATATTTTAGATTTTAGATTCTTCAAAGTAGCCACCCTTTGCCTTGATGACAGCTTTGCACACTATTGGCATTCTCTCTACCAGATTAATGAGGTAGTCAACTGGAATGCAGTAGGTGTGTCCAAACTTTTGACTGGTACTGTAAATGTATACTTTTGACTGGTACTGTATATACAGTGAGGGAAAAAAAGTATTTGATCCCCTGCTGATTTTGTACGTTTGCCCACTGACAAAGACATGATCAGTCTATAATTTTAATGGTAGGTTTATTTGAACAGTGAGAGACAGAATAACAACAACAAAATCCAGAAAAACGCATGTCAAAAATGTTATGAATTGATTTTCATTTTAATGTATCAAACGTACAAAATCAGCAGGGGATCAAATACTTTTTTCCCTCACTGTATATATTTTTTAAGTAATATGAGATCTGTATGTAAAACATTTACACTTGACATTTTTGTCATTTAGCAGATGCCCTTCTCCAGAGTGCCTTACAGTAAGTGCATTCATCTTAACATAGCTAGGTGAGACAACCACATATCACAGTTAAATATACAGGATACAAACATTCCATTTCACCTGAACAATGGATATACAGTAGTTTGCAAAAAATATATCTACATTTTAATACACACCTACAATCTATGAATAAAAAAATCAGAGAACAGTAATATTCCACACACATGAAGGTACCCCTGAGCAATCATTTCCGGTGAAAAAACACAAACGTGAAAAATGTGTGGAAATAGCATTTTGCAAATAAACTCTTCATTTGTTACAATACTTTTTGGCAGCAGAGGTCACAAATGTAAAATTAGCTGTTTGGCTGTTCCAGAGACATCACAGGAAGGATGTTGATGGCCGAGTGGCCCTGGTTACGCAGGAGATCTCACAGGAAGGATGTTCAAGGTCGAGTGGGCTTGGTTGCCCGAGAGACTTCACAGCGTGCAAGCAAGCGGCAACAGACCCCAGGCAGGGCTGGTTCTGTTCAGAACATCGGGGTAGGGGAGTACGAAAGTGTGCGCGTGTTTGTGTGTTTGTGTGTTTGTGTGGTGGGGGGGGGGGGGGGGGGGGGGGGGGTTGTTCATTTAAGTCGTAGTTCATAGAAGGTTATGATAGTTAGCTATAGCACAATAATACAAGCCTTCAGTACTATGTATCAACATATATATTTATTTTGCTACAATGTAGTTTTGAACTGAGGAATGTGTTGTATTTTGGCACAGGAGAACAAAGAGGTGTTGTTGTGTATGGCAGCCCTGCTTGGCATTGCCTTTACATCAGCTGATTAAATTCCTATAGATTGTGAATTGGGGCATACCAAATCCAATGCACATGTAGGATTTTCAATTGTACACTGAACAAAAATATAAATGCAACATGCAACAATTTCAAATATTTTACTGAGTTACAGTTCATATAAGGAAATCAGTCAATTGAAATAAATTCATTAGGCCCTAATATATGGATTTCACATGACTGGGCAGGGGCGCAGCCATGGGTGGGTGCATAGAGTGAGGGAAAAAAGCATTTGATCCCCTGCTGATTTTGTACGTTTACCCACTGACAAAGAAATGATCAGTCTATAATTTTAATGGTAGGTTTATTTGAACAGTGAGAGACAGAATAACAACAAACAAATCCAGAAAAATGCATGTCACAAATGTTATAAATTGATTTGCATTTTAATGAGGGAAATAAGTATTTGACCCCCTCTCAATCAGAAAGATTTCTGGCTCCCAGGTGTCTTTTACACAGGTAACGAGCTGAGATTAGGAGCACACTCTTAAAGGGAGTGCTGCTAATCTCAGCTTGTTACCTGTATAAAAGACACCTGTCCACAGAAGCAATCCATCAATCAGATTCCAAACTCTCCACCATGGCCAAGACCAAAGAGCTCTCCAAGGATGTCAGGGACAAGATTGTAGACCTACACAAGGCTGGAATGGGCTACAAGACCATCGCCAAGCAGCTTGGTGAGAAGGTGACAACAGTTGGTGTGATTATTCGCAAATGGAAGAAACAAATAACTGTCTATCTCCCTCGGCCTGGGTCTCCATGCAAGATCTCACCTCGTGGAGTTGCAATGATCATGAGAACGGTGAGGAATCAGCCCAGAACTACACGGGAGGATCTTGTCAATGATCTCAAGGCAGCTGGGACCATAGTCACCAAGAAAATAATTGGTAACACACTATGCCGTGAAGGACTGAAATCCTGCAGCGCCCGCAAGGTCCCCCTGCTCAAGAAAGCACATATACAGGCCCGTCTGAAGTTTGCCAATGAACATCTGAATGATTCAGAGGAGAACTGGGTGAAAGTGTTGTAGTCAGATGAGACCAAAATCGAGCTCTTTGGCATCAACTCAACTCGCCGTGTTTGGAGGAGGAAGAATGCTGCTTATGACCCCAATAACACCATTCCCACCGTCAAACATGGAGGTGGAAACATTATGCTTTGGGGGTGTTTTTCTGCTAAGGGGACAGGACAACTTTACCGCATCAAAGGGACGATGGACGGGGCCATGTACTGTCAAATCTTGGGTGAGAACCTCCTTCCCTCAGCCAGGGCATTGAAAATGGGTCGTGGACGGGTATTCCAGCATGACAATGACCCAAAACACACGGCCAAGGCAACAAAGGAGTGGCTCAAGAAGAGGCACATTAAGGTCCTGGAGTGGCCTAGCCAGTCTCCAGACCTTAATCCCATAGAAAATCTGTGGAGGGAGCTGAAGGTTTGAGTTGCCAAACGTCAGCCTCGAAACCTTAATGACTTGGAGAAGATCTGCAAAGAGGAGTGGGACAAAATCGCTCCTGAGATGTGTGCAAATCTGGTGGCCAACTACAAGAAACGTCTGACCTCTGTCATTGCCAACAAGGGTTTTGCCACCAAGTACTAAGTCATGTTTTGCAGAGGGGTCAAATACTTATTTCCCTCATTACAATGCAAATCAATTTATAAAGTTTTTGACATGCGTCTTTTCTGGATTTTTTTGTTGTTATTCTGTCTCTCACTGTTCAAATAAACCTACCATTGAAATTATAGACTGATCATGTCTTTGTCAGTGGGCAAACGTACAAAATCAGCAGGGGATCAAATACTTTTTTCCCTCACTGTAGGCCCACCAACTTGGCAGCCAGGCCCACCCACTGGGGAGCCAGGCCCAGCCAATCAGAATGAGTTTTTTCCCACAAAAGGTCTTTATTACAGACAGAAATACTCCTTAGCACAACCCCCCCTCAGACTATCCCGCAGTTGATGTAGCCGGTTGGACGTACAGCCAAATTCTCTAAAACGACGTTGGAGGCAGCTTATGGTAGAGACATGAACATTCAATTATCTGGAAACAGCTCTGGTGGAGATTCCTGTAGTCAGCAGTCAATTGCACACTACCTCAACATTTGAGACATCTGTGGCTTTTTGTTGTGTGACAAAACTGTACATTTGAAAAGTAAAAACTTTTTTTGTCTATGTATTATTACCGCTACGAAACTATGGTGTTGATAAATGCAGTTTTTGATTGATGGCAGACTTGTTGCAAATACGTGAGTTATACAGAGTTCAGATATAAGGGTACAAATAAAACATGCAGAAATTGCTATCAACTAAAATGTTATTTTTATTTTTATTTTTATGAAAAATGAATTAATGAAAAAGTTAGGTTATTTTAATTTGTAGAGTTCTTTGAGATTCTTTGTCACAGATGTCATTTGTATAATAATGACCATAATACTATGTGTGCTTATTGACTTTCTGGGGCATCAGCATTCTTGTCCTTATCAGAGCTCATCATGTGCGATACATCAGTGTAATTGTCAACGCCAATTATTCCCTGATCCATGCATTTGAAACCTGGCAAGTCAGCTGAAATGAATGAGTAAACCTCCATTATGAATGATTAAATTAATGAGTAAAACTCCATTATGAATGATTAAATCAGTGTCTTGCCATTGTCAGAACAAAACATTATTCGGGTCAGACAAGGCCATGCTACACAATGCATAAAATGCCCAGTTCTGCAGAATTGCTGTCCATTTCAGGCTGTGCCACTTGAAATGCTGGGTGACTTTTGATCTTTTTAGCTATTCGATACCACTGGCAGTCTACCAATGCTCTAAGTATATGTGTGACCGACCAGGGTTCAAATTCAGGTTTCCTGCATATCACAAGACTGTGTTAGCCCTCTGAGCTAAAGCCTAGGCATTTAGCCTGGCTAATGCAAGCCTCTAGGTCTCAGATAAGCTTACTCATCAGGCGAGCGTGGTACCAAACTGCTTAAAGTCTACGTCAACAGATGAATAAAAAAAAAATACAAATGTCCTACAGCATATTGTAAAAGGTCAGTGTTGGGACTTTTGTTGAGGAAATGTCAACGCTGTCAATGAGTGGTTGGGATGTGATTGGATCTGGCATTACCCTTGTTGCATTGTGTGTTTCTTTACCTGCTTCATAATACCATCCACCAAAAGAGTGGCATTTTTGCTGTTGTTGACATGTACCTATGATGAAAATTACAGGCCTCTCTCATCTTTTTAAGTGGGAGAACTTGCACAATTGGTGGCTGACTAAATACTTTTTTTCCCCACTGTATATATTTTTAATGAAACCACAGGAGCCAGCTCTCAATGTTCAAAATACACCAGAGAGCATAATTTAAGCACAGAGGATAGGGTGTTCACCCATAAAATGATTAATTCACTCAAGGTTCGATAGAACATGTTGTCAGAAAAACAATAGTCCAAACCCCTTCTCTCTACCATATATGGTTCAAAAGTTACAGCCTAATACAAATTGTAATTATTTTGCACTATGGCCTATTTATTGCCTTACCTGCATAACTTGCTACATTTGCACACACGGTATATATATTTTCTGTTGTATTTTTGACTTTATGTTTTGTTTTACCCCAATTGTAACTCTGTGTTGTTGTTTTTATCGCACTGCTTTGCTTTATCTTGGCCAGGTCGCAGTTGTAAATGAGAACGTGTTCTCAACTGGCTTACCTGGTTAAATAAAGGTGAAATAAAATAAATAAATAAAAAACTCTGAGAATTTAGCATTTTTTGAGTGAATGTAATGTCATCACAGGCATGAACAAAAAGTGGTCAGTGCTCAATAGAACTCTGAGGCGCTGCTCCGCTAACTTCGAACGTCAACTGACACGCTAACTAGTGGCTGTAGGTTCGTGAGTGAAAACATGGGCCTTATCTAAATGAAATCCGCTGAATACAAACTAAATGGGGACTGAGCTAACAGACTGAATTTCAATATCCACCTTCCGCGAAGGGTATGGAAGAGTTACAACCAAGAGAGGCGCAGTCTAAACTAGCAACTGTCACAGCAAATACATTTTCTTATTTCAACAACACTGTCAAGAACAAGTCTATTAAGGTTAAAATATTGTAGAGAACAATCGAATGATTAATTATATGTAATTTATAAGGACATAGGGCAAAGAAAACTACGTTTTGACATTAATTTCGTAGCACCTTCTTGAATTGCCCCATTTTTCTCTACATTGTACAGCAGTGAGTGAAAGCCCTACACAGGATCAATAGTTGATAAAAAATAAATGTGGATTAAGTCACAAGCACATACAGGTAACTGACTAAATAAAGGAAAACATAAAGTGTTGTGTCACCACGAGCTGCCAGAACAGATTCAATACGCCTTGGCATAGATTCTACAAGTGGACCTAAACCATGCCAGGAAAATGCACCCCACACATCATAACATAAACTTTGTATCTCTCAATTACTGAAATGTTTCCTTTTGTTTTGGCAGTTAACGGTATGCCTACAGTCGAGAAGACCGCAATTTGGGCAGCATGCTTGCCAAATATAGAACAGCTTGTTGCGTTGTGGCCATAGACATATAATCCATAGAAGGGTTTTGGAACCTCTTACCCTGGCAATTTGACTATTAAACTCGTGGGTAGGCTAGCAATGGCTGCCAGTTTTGACTTGAATGGGAACTGTGGATTATACAGTGCATTCAGAAAGTATTCAGACCCCTTGACTTTTTCCACATTTTGTTACGTTACAGCCTTATTCTAAAATTGATTGTTTTAAAAAATCCTCATCAATCTACACACAATCCCGCATAAAGACAAAGCGAAAACAGGTTTATAGATTTTTTTACTAATTAGTTACAAATAAAAAACAGAAATACCTTATTTACATAAGCATTCAGACCCTTTGCTATGAGACTCGAAATTGAGCTCAGGTGCATCCTGTTGCAAATTGATCATCCTTGAGATGTGTCTACAACTTGATTGGAGTCCACCTCTGGTAAATTTAATTGACTAAACATGATTTGGAAAGACACACACCTGTCTATATAAGGTCCCACAGTTGACAGTGCATGTCAGAGCAAAAACCAAGCCATGAGGTCAAAGGAATTGTCCGTAGAGCTCCGAGACAGGATTGTGTTGAGGCACAGATCTGGAAAGGGTAAAAACACATTTCTGCAGCATTGAATGTCCCCAAGAACACAGTGGCCTCAATCATTCTTAAATGGAAGAAGTTTGGAACCACCAAGAGTCTTCCTAGAGCTGGCCGCCCGGCCAAACTGAGTAATCGGGGGAGAAGGGCCTTGGTCAGGGAGGTGACCAATAACCCGATGGTTACTCTGACAGAGCTCTAGAGTTCCTCTGTGGAGATTGGAGAACCATCCAGAAGGACAACCATCTCTGCAGCACTCCACCAATCAGGCCTTTATGGTAGAGTGGCCAGACGAAAGCCACTCATCATTAAAAGGCATATGACAACCCTCTTGGAGTTTGCCAAAAGGCACCTAAAGGACTGTCAGACCATGAGAAACAAGATTCTCCAGTCTGATGAAACCAAGATTGAACTCTTTGGCCTGAATGCCAAATCTTACGTCTGGAGGAAACCTGGCAACATCCCTACGGTGAAGCATGGTGGTGGCAGCGTCATGCTGTGGGGATGTTTTTCAGCAGCAGGGCCTGGGAGACTAGTCAGGATCGAGGGAAAGATGAACGGAGAAAAGTACAGAGATCCTTGATGAAAACCTGCTCCAGAGCGCTCAGGACCTCAGACTGGGAGGCATGGGCCCACCCACTTGGCAGCCAGGCCCACCCACTGGGGAGACAGGCCCAGCATATCAGAATGAAAGGTGAAGAAGCTGGATGTGGAGGTGCTGGGCTGACGTGGTTACACGTGGTCTGCGGTTTTGAGGCCGGTTGGAAGAACTGCCATTTTGAAGGCAGCTTATGGTAAAGAAATGAACATTCAATTATCTAGCAACAGCTCTGGTGGACATTCTTGCAGTCAGCATGCCAATTGCATGCTCCCTCAAAACTTGAGACATCTGTGGCATTGTGTTGTGACAAAGCTGCACATTTTAAAGTGGCCTTTTATTGTCCACAGCACAATGTGCATCTGTGTAATGATCATGCTGTTTAATCAGCTTCTTGATATGCCACACCTGTCAGTTGGATGGATTATCTTGGCAAAGGAGAAATGCTCACTAACATGGTTGTGAAAAAAATGTGTGCACAAAAATTTGAGAGAAATCAGCTCATGAAACATGGGACCAACACTTTACATATACAGTTGAAGTCGGAAGTTTATATACACCTTAGCCAAATACATTTAAACTCAGTTTTTCACAATTCCTGACATTTAAACCTAGTAAAAATTCCCTGTCTTAGGTCAGTTAGGATCACCACTTTATTTTAAGAATGTGAAAACTCAGAATAATAGTAGAGATAATTATTTATTTCAGCTTTTATTTATTTCATCACATTCCCAGTGGGTCAGAAGTTTACATACAGTCAATTAGTATTTGGTAGCATTGCCTTTCAATTGTTTAAGTTGGGTCAAATGTTTCGGGTAGCTTCCACAAGCTTCCCACAATAATTTGGGTGAATTTTGGCCCATTCCTCCTGACAGAGCTGGTGTAACTGAGTCAGGTTTGTAGGCCTCATAGCTCGCACACGCTTTTTCAGTTCTGTCCACAAATGTTCTATAGGATTGAGGTCAGGGCTTTGTGATGGCCACTCCAATACCTTGACTTTGTTGTCCTTAAGCCATTTTGCCAGAACTTTGGAAGTATGCTTGGGGTCATTGTCCATATGGAAGACCCATTTGCGACCGAGCTTTAACTTCCTGACTGATGTCTTAAGATGTTGCTTCATTACATCCACATAATTTTCCTTCCTCATGATGCCATCTATTTTGTGAAGTGCACCAGTCCCTCCTGCAGCAAAGCACCTCCACAGCATGATGCTGCCACCCCCCTGCTTCACGGTTGGGATGGTGTTCTTTGGCTTGCAAGCGTCCCCCTTTTTCCTCCAAACATAACGATGGCCATTATGGCCAAACAGTTCTATTTTTGTTTTATCAGACCAGAGGACATTTCCCCCTTTTTCCTCCAAACATAACGATGGTCATTATGGCCAAACAGTTCTATTTTTGTTTAATCAGACCAGAGGACATTTCTCCAAAAAGTACGATCTTTGTCCCCATGTGCAGTTGCAAACCGTAGTCTGGCTTTTTTATGGTGGTTTTGGATAAGTGGCTTCTTCCTTGCTGAGCGGCCTTTCAAGTTATGTCGATATAGGACTCGTTTTACTGTGGATATAGATACTTTTGTACCTGTTTCCTCCAGCATATTCACAAGGTTCTTTGCTGTTGTTCAGGGATTGATTTGCGTTCATCTCTAGGAGACAGAACACGTCTCCTTCCTGAGCGTATGACAGCTGCGTGGTCCCATGGTGTTTATACTTGCATACTATTGTTTGTATAGATGAACGTGGTACCTTCAGGCATTTGGAAATTGCTCCCAAGGATGAACCAAACTTGTGGAGGTCTACCATTTTTTTTCTGATGTCTTGGCAGGGTCCCTGCTCATCTGCGTGAATGTGCCTTAGGCATGCTGCAAGGAGGACTGCAGATGTGGCCAGGGCAATAAATTGCATTGTCTGTACTGTGAGACGCCTAAGACAGCGCTACAGGGAGACAGGATGGACAGCTGATCGTCCTCGCAGTGGCAGACCATGCGTAACAACACAGACTGTCCGCAGTAGGCTGAGCGAGGCTGGACTGAGGGCTTATAGGCTTGTTGTAAGGCAGGTCCTCATCAGAAACCCACTGTCACTGGACCAGACAGGACTGGCAAAAAGTGCTCTTCACTGACGAATCGCGGTTTTGTCTCACCAGGGGTGATGGTCGGATTTGTGTTTATCGTCGAAGGAATTAGCATTACACCGAGGCCTGTACTCTGGTGCGGGATCGATTTGGAGGTGGAGGGTCCGTCATGGTCTGGGGCGGTGTGTCACAGCATCATCAGACTGAGCTTGTTGTCATTGCAGGCAATATCAATGCTGTGCGTTACAGGGAAGACATCCTCCTCCCTCATGTGGTACCCTTCCTGCAGGCTCATCCTGACATGACCCTCCAGCATCACAATGCCACCAGCCATACTGCTCATTCTGTGCGTGATTTCCTGCAAGACAGAAATGTCAGTGTTCTGCCATGGCCAGCAAAGTGCCCGATTCTCAATCCCATTGAGCACGTCTGGGACCTGTTGGATCGGAGGGTGAGGGCTAGGGCCATTCCCCCCAGAAATGTCTGGGAACTTGCAGGTGCCTTGGTGGAAGAGTGGGGTAACATCTCACAGCAAGAACTGGCAAATCTGGTGCAGTCCATGAGGAGGAGATGCACTGCAGTACTTAATGCAGCTGGTGGCCACACCAGATACTGACTGTTACTTTTGATTTTGACCCCCCTTTGTTCAGGGACACATTATTCCATTTATGTTAGTCACATGTCTGTGGAACTTGTTCAGTTTATGTCTCAGTTGTTGAATCTTGTTATGTTCATACAAATATTTACACATGTTAAGTTTGCTGAAAATAAACGCAGTTGACAGTGAGAGGACGTTTCTTTTTTTGCTGAGTTTATGTCCTCCTAATGTGTCGCTTCATTGGCCGAAGGAGTTATGGGTATTGTTTGAATTCAAATATGAAAAACCAAAGCCACGGGGCCTAGGATTCTTTTATCTTTTTCTATTTTGTAGTGAAACAGAAAAACAAAAACAATAGGTTCTGTTTTTATGCAAATTATTGTAAATAAATCTAATCTATTTATATTTTGCCAGGTCAGCTTTGTGTTTTACTCCTCTGACAGTATGAAAATCCTTTCAGTCAAGGCAACTCATTATCATTGAGGGATTTCTCATTGCATTTTAACATATTGTCATCTCCATCCTGTCGTCAAACAAGAGAAGGAAAAGGTTATTTAGTCTAATTGTTTTGATTTCTTATCTTTGTGTGTTTTTTTGTTGTTTTTTTTTACTCATTTTGTACAGGTGCTAACACTGTCTGGGCAAATCATACCTAAGGAGTGCATGGGAGAACACGCAAGCACTATAAGGTTTAATCTTTCAGAAGACAAATACCAACATCGCACAATGTTTTTCTACATAAATCTTGCGGAGATAAATGACAAAGTCTGAAAGTTGCGGAGTGATTGGATTGAGGCTACATTTCCTAACGCTTGAGCAAGCATGTAGGGCATACGCCATGGATGCTCGATACACCCGGAGGTGAGGAGAGCACCGCATTTTTATACACGTCAAGCAGGCTTCACTGCATCACACTGACACTGCCTCTCCCTGGGAGAGAAAGCCTGCAATGCACCCAGCTGAATAATAACAGCCTTAAACCAGCACGATAGCTGAATCTATGACAATCTGCTGTGAAGACAAGACTGAGAAGAAACAACATATTTATGTGATAAAAATTTGAAATATATGTGCCTTCAGAAAGTATTCCCACCCCTTGACTTTTTTGTGTTGTGTTACAGCCTCAATTTAAAATGATTTTAAATTGAGATTGTTTTGTCATTGGCCTACACACATAAATACCCCATAATGTCAAAGTGGAATTATGTTTTTTGATATTTGTACAAATTAATAAAAAATGTAAAGTTGAAATGTATTGAGTCAATAAGTATTCAACCCCTTTGTTATGGCAAGCCTAAATACATTCAGGTGTAAAAATGTGCATAACAAGTCACATAATAAGTTGCATAGACTCACTCTGAATGACTACCTCATCTCTGTACCCCGCACATACAATTATCTCTAAGGTCCCTCAGTTGAGCAGTGAATTTCAAACACAGATTCAACCACAAAGACAAGGGAGGTTTTCCAATGCCGCTCAAAGAAGGGCACCTATTAATAGATGGGTAAAAAAAAAAGCAGACATTGAATCTCCCTTTGAGCATGGTGAAGTTATTAATTACACTTTGGATGGTGTATCAATACACCCAGTCAATTGAAAGATACAGGCATCCTTCCTAGCTCAGTTGCCGGAGAGGATGGAAATCGTTCATGGATTTCATCATGAGGCCAATGTTGACTTTAAAACAGTTACAGAGTTTAATGGCTGTGATAGGAGAAAACTGAGGATGGATCAATAACATTGTAGTTCCTCCACAATACTAACCTAATTGACAGAGTTAAAGAAGGAAGCCTGTACAGGATACAAATATTCCAAGACAAGGATCCTGTTTGCAACAAGGCACTAAAATAATGTGGCAAAACAATTAACTTTTTGTCCAGAATACAAAGTGTTATGTTTGGGGCAAATACAATACAACACATTACTGAGTACCACTCTCCATATTTTCAAGCATAGTGGTGGCTGGATCTTGTTATGGGTATGCTTGTAATCATTAAGGACTGGGGAGTTTTTCAGGATAAAAAAAATAAACGGAATGGAGCTAAGCACAGGCAAAATCCTAGATCCATTCCACCAGAAACTGGGAAGGCCCTAAAAATTGTCAAAGACTCCAGCCACCCTAGTCATAGACTGTTCTCTCTGCTACTACACGGCAAGCGGTACCAGAGCGCCAAGTCTAGGTCCAAACGGCTTCTTAACAGCTTCTACCCCCAAGCCATAAGACTCCTGAACAGCTAATCAAATGGCTACCCGGACTATTTGCATTGTTACAGTTTTGACTTAAATCTACTTGAAAATCTATGGCAAGACCTGAAAATGGTTGTCTGGCAATGATCAACAACTTGAAGAATGTTTGAAAATAATAATGGGCAAATGTTGCACAATCCAGGTGTGGAAAGCTCTTAGAGACTTACCCAGATAGACACAGCTGTAATCAATGCCAAATGTGCTTCTACAAAGTATTGACTCAGGGGTGTGAATACTTATGTAAATGAAATATTTCTGTATTTTCATTTTCAATAAATTTGCAAAAAATTCTACAAACTTGTTTCACTGTCATTATGGGGTGTTGTGTGTAGATGGGTGAGATTTTTATTTTATTTTATCCATTCTGGTTTTCAGGCTGAAACACAACAAAATGTGGAATAAGTCAAGGAGTATGAATACATTCTGAAGGCACTTAATGTGATAAATTTATTGTGTTATTTTTCCTTTAAGTTTATTTTCCTTTATTTAATTAATTTGTTTTTGTGTGTCATCTTTGTTTTCAAATGATTGTTAAGACTTTACTTTACTTTAAAGCCTTTACTGTCTATATTGGGGAAATGTTGTTGCAGTATCATGTTCATGTTTAACATGGCATTTAAATACAGTAGACAACAAATTGACAACATTCATAACAGTTTCCGTACAGTATATACCGAGGAAAGAAAACCAGCCTGCTGGCCTTACTTGGTGGATAGGAACGTTGACCCCCAGCTGTTTAGGAGGGATATCACACCTGGCACAATTCATTGACTAGTTCTGTTATTCCTGCCTGTGGCTGGCCTATACCTGCACCCAGACGGGAGTAGTTCAAAGTCCGGGTACAGGGGGTGGCTTGGGTCAAAAAGGATTGTGAGATCCTTGCTGAGGGGGCTGACCTTCAAGATCTCATCCAAGCATGTCTGTTTGACTCCAAGTATCTTCCGTACTGTGGTGATAATCCTTCTCAGCATATTTTTTTCTGGCTGACAGTGGCCTTGCCAAACCCAACAAATAACACAAAAAGTTCAAATACCCTCAATTAAAGATTTGTAAAACCGAGTCAGTCAACATTAAAAGATCCCAGATTTTTTGAGAAAATACATGGGTGTACATTAGCTAACTACTGCTGGCAGAATAGTTAAGATTATTTTATTTCTATTATTTCAATATTATATATTACTCAAAACTAAATAATCCTTGTCAAAGAAGCAGCTGTGCATGTACAAGGTCAACCAAATATATTATGATCAGATCCCATGTCATCAAGTTATCCTCATCACCTTTAAAGCCATTTGGAATGTAGATTGACAACCAAGTGACAGGAAGTCGAAAACGAGGTGGTTAGATCTCCTGTTGCAGGAGGGAGGGAGGGAGGGAGGGAGGGAGGGAGGGAGGGAGGGAGGGAGGGAGGAAGGAAGGGATGTATCCCTAGTTTGGGATTACGAGGGGCTGCGATAGCCCCCCGTACAGATCAGGTTATTTTAAAGTGAGTTTCTCAAGGCCTTGATAAGCTGCTGAGCTAAAGCCCCCCCCCCCCCCCTCCTACCTCCATCATCATTATGCGACTGGCCTACTTTTCAACTACCCCTGGCACGGTCCCAAAAATAAGATTAGGGTTTATATGAGGTATACTAAACTTTCCCCACCAGGCTTAGTATCATACCCAGATTATTAAAATCTCTCAAGTACAAAACGGAGGCATTCAAAAACCTGAATGGAGATAGGGGAGTGAATGGATTTCCCACCTTAAGAAATCACGGGGGAAAACACAACAGTTGAAATACTTTTCAGGTACATTCTACCTATTACCAGAGGGCAAAACTGATAGAAAGACGACATAATCTTAACCAGTTTCTATTTCAATTACATAATTTCAACACGTTTCTAGTTGTTAAAGACATAATTTCAACCAGTTTCTACGTGTATAGTTGTAATTTACATTTTTGGTAATTTAGCAGACGCTCTTATCCAGAGCGACTTAGAGTTAGTGAGTGCATACATTTTTCATACTGGCCCCTCGTGGGAATCGAACCCACAACCCTGGCATTGCAAGCACCATGCTCTACCAACTGAGCTACAGGAGGGCAACTATAATAACATAATTTCAACCAGTTTCTAGTTGTATAGTTGTAATGACATGGTCTGTATGGATGGTTTCACAAGGAGTGGATTTAGTGTGAATCTGTTGGGAGATTCAAATGGGTCCTGTGGCTTGTCTTTTGGTGGTCTGGTCTGACAGTATGTTAGCACTGGAGAGGAAAAGCTACCAAGGGCTCTCTGCCATCTTGTCTTAACAAAATGAGAGGGTCCAGTGAATCTTTGTACACAGAACAGTGTCAGGGGCATTCAAACTGCTTTTCTGCAACAGCTGACAGAAAAGAGAGACAGAGTGAAAGAAAAGTCAGTCTGACTCTGCTACCCTCTCTTTCGCTATCGCTCTCTCTCTTTCTCTCTTTCATTTGTTCCTTTGTTCTCTTACTGTATCTACAGTATCTATGTACCTCTCTCTCTCTCTCTCTCTCTCTCTCTCTCTCTCTCTCTCTCTCTCTCTCTCTCTCTCTCTCTCTCTCTCTCTCTCTCTCTCTCTCCCTCTCTCTCTTTTCTATCTTCTATCTGTGCTGGGTGATGAGGCCCCCGCCCACCCTTCCATACCCCCACTCCCTAACGACTGTTTCCCACCATCCGGCAGGGGCCTACACCTTCTCCACCACAGCTTTAACGGTTTATAACCACTTCCCCCTCCTCCTCCTCCTTCGCTCTGCACTCAGCCCTGCTGCCTGGTTGGATTTGGGGCTACATGCCTGCCTCTTGCAGTTGCCAAGCCTGCAGGCAGACCCGATAGCATCGCGAAGGAAAGACGCGCCGCCACTTTAAAGCGTGGAGGGAAAGGAGTGGAGTGGAGGGGAGGGAGGTCTGGAGTCCAACATGTGTGTTGTGGCTGAACCACCAGATGTGTACCAGGCATGGGAACTCTCCAAGAACTCTACCCCCAGTGATGTCCATTTATGGAGGTCAGAGCACCTCTCTCCGTCTCCTGCAGCGTTTTGGTACACGATCGATAGCTTGATAGCTTTTGCTAAGTTATAGCCTCATAGGGCTGAGCGAAACTTAAAAGTGAGCTCGTGTGTCAAGTCATTTTCACAAAGGATGTGACTGTATGCACAATTGTAGTCTTTTCGAAATACTGCTAAAAGGTATTTTCACCACCACTTAAATTAAAGGAGAGGTCCACTCCTATGAGCACAACATGTTGAAAGGACGTTGAAAAGACGCTAAAAAGACACTGAAAATACTTTTAAAATACTTTGAAAACACGTACTTATGTTTGAAAAGAGTATTGTACTCACTGGGAATGTCTGCGTGAACCCTCATGAAAACGTTCTCAGTGAAAATATTAAGCCAAGATTGGCTTATAGACCTGAAATCTCTGCGGTTGTCCCAATCGATCCCAATAAGCAATATGCCATATCTCAATATCAAAGTGTCACAGTCTGCCATACTAATCAGCAAATCTACTCTATCTGTCACGACTCCCTCCGAAGCTGCCTCCTCTCCTTGTTCAGGCAGGCTTCTAGCCACTGCCACTCCTCTGTTCATCATTCCATTTGTTTTGTCTTGTTTTTTTACACACACCTGGTTCATATCACCTCATCAGTCTCTGTATAATTATTCCCTCCGCTCCCCATGTCTTTGTTTCCATGTGGAGATGTTGCTAGCTCGGTTGAGCATGATGTACTTTTATCGACTGGATATTCACCTGTACGCGTTGAAGGCACACTGTATTTGGTTTACACATTGCTGCGAACTGCTGTATTGGACGAATAAACCATATTCTGTGATTCACACCTCCTGCGCCTGACTCCATCCGAATCACCCGCTACAATATCGATGAACTTTGAGTTGCCCCCCTTCTCACTCCACACCCGTAATGCACTGTGGAGTAAATCAACACCTTCGCTGATCGTTCATAAACGCTTCGCAATTAACTCAACTCCCTTATGATTTACAGTGGCCATCTTGGGAGAGGCCCCCTTTCAGTTTCCACAGAAACCTGTCTGTCAGCCGCCCTCTCGCTCTCCTTCAAACACCTGTGAAATGTAGAACGAGTGTAAATGTAGCCTGTGAATTGTAGAACGAGTGTAAATGTAGCCTGTGAATTGTAGAACGAGTGTAAATGTAGCCTGTGAATTGTAGAACGAGTGTAAATGTAGCCTGAAATTGTAGAATGAGTGTAAATGTAGCCTGTGAATTGTAGAATGAGTGTAAATGTAGCCTGTGAATTGTAGAACGAGTGTAAATGTAGCCTGTGAATTGTAGAACGAGTGTAAATGTAGCCTGTGAATTGTAGAACGAGTGTAAATGTAGCCTGAAATTGTAGAATGAGTGTAAATGTAGCCTGTGAATTGTAGAACGAGTGTAAATGTAACCTGTGAATTGTAGAACGAGTGTAGGGTGATCGCAGATTTGCAAG
>NW_028166199.1:0-17500 GCF_964263955.1 Coregonus lavaretus | reverse complement strand
TCTTATGACCGAAAATACCTTCTGGATATCAGGACAGCTATTACTCACCTCGTACTGGACGAAGATTTTTGTGAGTAAGACCTTTAAATAGGTCAACATTCACAAGGCCGCAGGGCCAGTCGGATTTCCAGGACGTGTACTCCGAGCATGCGCTGACCAACTGGCAAGTGTCTTCACTGACATTTTCAACCTGTTGGAGGTTGGAGGACGTCTTCCGGAAGATGTCATAATTACTGTACTGTATGTCTATGGAAGGGGGTGAGAACTAAGAGCCTCCTAGGTTTTGTATTGAAGTCCATGTACCCAGAGGAGGATAGAGGCTAGCTGTCCTCTGGCTACACCATGGTGCTACCCTACAGAGTGCTGTTAAGGCTACTGTAGACCTTCATTGCAAAACATTGTGTTTTAATCAATAATTTGGTGACGTGAATATATTTAGTATAGTTTTATCTAAAAACAAAAACTTTTTTAATGTTTCACTATTTTTATTTTTATGAAATTCCCTTCCTGCTCTGAGGAGCCTCCACTGATTGAAGTACAGATATAATTTTTTATATAATAAATATTAAAATGATAATATTTACAATACTTGTATTATGTATTTATAACACTTGGATAATGAACTTCTTTCAATAAATATTTTCACATTCTCTACTGGAGTTGGTTCACATTTGATGAAATACTACACCTTTCCTGTCCTCAGATCAGTGCAGATGAAAGAAATGAGATGGTGAGATGAACCTGTTTTATAGTATTTACATGATGCATAGGAAGTGTAATGTACTGGGGGTTTTTCCAGCCTTTGAACCCCTAAGGTCGATGTTCGCGCCCTCACGGAAATCTAATTAGCATAATACAGTTTTTTTTGATTGCTTAAGCACGATTTTCAAAACAGGGCCCGTGTTTTCAAAACACTACACACAATTAGCACAACCACACACCCAATTAGCAAAACACTACAGATCCTTTGCAAAATTAAACACTCTTGTAAAAACTATACACTTCTTTTTAAAAACCACACTTTGTTACCATATGAAACACACACGTTTCACAATACTATACTCTGTTTGCACGAGTTACACTCTGCTGTGATAAACCTAAAACACTTTTAGCACTTCTACTTCCCTATGATTAGAGTAGGCTACTCTCAACAAAGTACAAATATAATGTAAATTCACCAAACACTACACAAGACCAATGTTGCAGACTGAAGAAACTAATTTATTTCTCAACACGCCCAAAATGTTGACATGGAGATTCATAATACTGTAACCAAACGTCACTTTACGTATTGTAAGTTCAAAAAAATAAAAAAAAATAACTAGACATTGTCTCTTCGCCTAGCTGGATCTGGCCAGAGAATTTCATCAACATCGCAGGCAATGTTGTCATTAGCAAGACACCTTGGAAAGAAACGTCTTGAATGACGAATCCATCCTTGCATTGCTGCTACCTCCATCTGGTCACAGGCCTCCTCCATGGCTTGGATGAGGGGTACCTCAGCCTGGAGACGGAGATCATATACCTTCCACCGCCATGCCGAGAAAAACTATTCTATAGGGTTGAGGAATGGAGAGTATGGTGGAAGATATAGGACGGTGAAATGTGGATGTTGCTGAAACCAGTTCTGAACCAGAGCAGAGCGGTGGAAAGACACATTGTCCCAGACAACAATGTATTGCATATGATCGATTTGATTTGCTGCTGTTATGTTGTGCAATTGGTCCAAGAATGTAAGTATGAGTGCTGTGTTGTAAGGGCCCATATGGGCATGGCGGTGGAGGACCCCATTCTGTGTAATGGCTGCACAGAGTGTTATATTACCCCCACGTTGCCCTGGGACATTGACTATAGCCCTGTGGCCAATGATGTTTCTTCCCCTCCTTCGTGTTCTCGTCAGGTTGAACCCAGCCTCATCTACGTAAATGAACTCATGCTGGATCTCCTCTCCATCCATTCGTAAAACTCTCTGAAAAACAGTGTCAGGCAAAATTGTGTAGTTCAGTGTAGATCTAGTATACATATTACAGTACAGTAAAAGATTATGAGACAGTATGCAAGATCACACTGCTAAAGTGAATACATACCTCTGCATAATCATGCCGCAGTCGTTTCACCCTTTCGGAATTGCGCTCGAAAGGCACTCGATAAATTTGCTTCATTTGAATATGTTTTTTTTTTAGGATGCGTGCCAGTGTTGATGTTGAGACCTGATGGATATCGTTGAAAATGGCGTGGTTATTGACAATGTTAGCTTGGAGCTGCTTGAGTGTTATAGCATTGTTGGCCAAAACCATGTTTACTATCTCCCTCTCTTGCTGTTCTGTGAACATAGGAGGCCTTCCCCCTTGTCGTCCCTGACCCTCAATCCTATGTAGAAAAAAAAACAGTATACAATAGTACAGTAATTTCACAGGAAAAGGTAACAGAAGTGCTGATAGTGCATAGAATATAGTACCATAAGCAGTTACTGAAACCGTGCAGATGTTTTTGATATGATGATATTTTTACAATACCTATTTTCCAGTCGAAATGTTCTCATCACACTTGCCACTGTATATCGGCTTAGATTTGGCTGTACTCGCAGTCCAGCCTCCCTCAGCGTCAGGCCGTGGTTGACAATGTGGTCAACCAGTGTTGCGCGGATCTCATTTGTCAGATTCGGTCCTCTTTGAGCACCTTCTTGTCTTCCTCTTCCTCTTCCTCTTCCTCTTCCTCCCCTTCCTCCTCCTCCTCCTCCTCCTCGTTCTCCTCCTCGTCCTCCTCGTCCTCCTCGTTCTCCTCGTCCTCCTCGTCCTCCTCGTTCTCCTCGTTCTCCTCGTCCTCCTCCTCGTTCTCCTCGTCGTCCTCCTCCTCCTCCTCCTCCTCGTCTTACTCTTTCTCTGACTCTTTCCATTGTGCTTGAAGACCGATGAACTCACCTGCTGCTTTTTATAGTGCTTATACACCTGATTGGTGTGTCTACAATTAAGCAAACGAGTGTTTGCACACCTGATGACTGTGTTGAACCAATTGGTTGGACGGTGTGGTAATTTGACAGTCAGTGCTTTGGTATTGCAAGGACGTGACTTCATGATAGATTTTTGTGTGTAATGTATGTTAAGTGTGTTTAGTGTTTTGCAAATCACTGTGTGTAGAGTTTTGCAACAAGTGTAAGGTTGACAATGTGCTTATAGTTGTGCAAATATGGGCTGATGTTTTGCTTCTTGAGTGTAAGGTTTTGCTAATAGTGTACTACTTTTAATTTTAGTGTGTAAGCAATCCAAAAAAACTGTAAAATAAACCAATCCCCATAAAAACGTGTCAGTTTAAACGAGAGATAGTTTTTTTTGCATTGGATGCGTCTCAATCCACCCCATTGTCGCACTTCCGCATCTGTGGTGAAAGGTGGCAGAGCTAGAGCGGTGTTTGACATCACGAAAAAATCGGTCCTCTCACAAAATCATCTGTAGGGTCCGAACGGTTTGGCCTACAAAACTATTATGACCCCTCGGTGCAATGGTGAAACTCTCACGCTCTAGGACGCCCACAAGACTCGTCTGAAGGTCCCCCAGTACCAGTAAAAAAAAGAAAAAAAGAATGGAATTATATATGGAGACTGTTAATGCCGGAAATATGGGGTTAAATTCACGTAAAAATATTATAATAATGTTTCCTGATCTCTCAGATATAGGATAGACACTTCAGAACAAGCTTCCTTTCGATATTTGGGGACTATCTGTTGTTCCATGTAGTGAATCTGTTATTCAATGAGTTTCTATGGGCTAATAGCAGTAAGGCCAATGATTATTTTTCCATCAAATAATTGTTTTATATATTTTTTTGATACTTCAAGGGGTCTTAAAATTCAAAATCAAATAGCTAAATTATCCTTGGTATGAACTTCTCTAAACAATTCCATATAGCTTAGTAGAACCAGAACTCATGCTTGGTAATAACTACACAGTGGGGGAAAAAAGTATTTAGTCAGCCACCAATTGTGCAAGTTCTCCCACTTAAAAAGATGAGAGAGGCCTGTAATTTTCATCATAGGTACACGTCAACTATGACAGACAAATTGAGATTTTTTTTTCCAGAAAATCACATTGTAGGATTTTTTATGAATTTATTTGCAAATTATGGTGGAAAATAAGTATTTGATCACCTACAAACAAGCAAGATTTCTGGCTCTCACAGACCTGTAACTTCTTCTTTAAGAGGCTCCTCTGTCCTCCACTCATTACCTGTATTAATGGCACCTGTTTGAACTTGTTATCAGTATAAAAGACACCTGTCCACAACCTCAAACAGTCACACTCCAAACTCCACTATGGCCAAGACCAAAGAGCTGTCAAAGGACACCAGAAACAAAATTGTAGACCTGCACCAGGCTGGGAAGACTGAATCTGCAATAGGTAAGCAGCTTGGTTTGAAGAAATCAACTGTGGGAGCAATTATTAGGAAATGGAAGACATACAAGACCTCTGATAATCTCCCTCGATCTGGGGCTCCACGTAAGATCTCACCCCGTGGGGTCAAAACGATCACAAGAACGGTGAGCAAAAATCCCAGAACCACACGGGGGGACCTAGTGAATGACCTGCAGAGAGCTGGGACCAAAGTAACAAAGCCTACCATCAGTAACACACTACGCCGCCAGGGACTCAAATCCTGCAGTGCCAGACGTGTCCCCCTGCTTAAGCCAGTACATGTCCAGGCCCGTCTGAAGTTTGCTAGAGTGCATTTGGATGATCCAGAAGAGGATTGGGAGAATGTCTGTTATTCAATGCGTTTCTATGGGCTAATAGCAGTAAGGCCAATGATCATTTTTCCATCAAATAATTGTTTTATATATTTTTTTGATACTTCAAGGGGTCTTAAAATTCAAAATCAAATAGCTAAATTATCCTTGGTATGAACTTCTCTAAACAATTCCATATAGCTTAGTAGAACCAGAACTCATGCTTGGTAATAACTACACAGTGGGGGAAAAAAGTTGTCCGGCTGCACAGTCCCCGCAGCCGGACAACTTTCTCATGGCTTCTGGAGGGAAATACTGTTGGAATGCTCAACCGGTGTCGCTCATTCAGCCGACAGAAACCTTCAACCGGTTTTCCCCATTATGTAGCGAGTCGGAGTCTGAGTCTGAGTCTTCTCTTGTCTCTACTCCTCCCGTTACGGGGTCTGAGACGCCGAAGGCTCCCACCATTAGCTCTGACAAATTGAAAACCCTAGTCATTGGCGACTCCATTACCCGCAGTATTAGACTTAAAACGAATCACCCAGCGATCATACACTGTTTACCAGGGGGCAGGGCTACCGACGTTAAGGCTAATCTAAAGATGGTGCTGGCTAAAGCTAAAACTGGCGAGTGTAGAGAGTATAGAGATATTGTTATCCACGTCGGCACCAACGATGTTAGGATGAAACAGTCAGAGGTCACCAAGTGCAACATAGCTTCAGCGTGTAAATCAGCTAGAAAGATGTGTCGGCATCGAGTAATTGTCTCTGGCCCCCTCCCAGTTAGGGGAAGTGACGAGCTCTACAGCAGAGTCTCAGCACTCAATCGCTGGTTGAAAACTGTTTTCTGCCCCTCCCAAAAGATAACATTTGTGGATAATTGGCCCTCTTTCTGGGACTCACCCACAAACAGGATCAAGCCTGACCTGCTGAGGAGTGACGGACTCCATCCTAGCTGGAGGGGTGCTCTCCTCTTATCTACCAACATAGATAGGGCTCTAACTCCTCTAGCCCCACAGTGAAATAGGGTGCAGGCCAGGCAGCAGGCTGTTAGCCAACCTGCCAGCTTAGTGGAGTCTGCCAATAGCATAGTCAGTGTAGTCAGCTCAGCCATACCCATTGAGACTGTGTCTGTGCCTCGACCTAGGTTGGGCAAAACTAAACATGGCGGTGTTCACCCTAGCAATCTTATTAGGATAAAGACCTCCTCCATTCCTGCCATTATTGAAAGAGATCGTGATACCTCACATCTCAAAATAGGGTTACTTAATGTTAGATCCCTCACTTCAAAGGCAGTCATAGTCAATGAACTAATCACTGATCATAATCTTGATGTGATTGGCCTGACTGAAACATGGCTTAAGCCTGATGAATTTGCTGTGTTAAATGAGGCCTCACCTCCTGGTTACACTAGTGACCATATTCCCCGTGCATCCCGCAAAGGCGGAGGTGTTGCTAACATTTACGATAGCAAATTTCAATTTACAAAAAAAAAAATGGCGTTTTCATCTTTTGAGCTTCTAGTCATGAAATCTATGCAGCCTACTCAATCACTTTTTATAGCTACTGTTTACAGGCCTCCTGGGCCATATACAGCGTTCCTCTCTGAGTTTCCTGAATTCCTATCAGACCTTGTAGTCATAGCAGATCATATTCTAATTTTTGGTGATTTTAATATTCACATGGAGAAGTCCACAGACCCACTCCAAAAGTCTTTCGGAGCCATCATCGACTCAGTGGGTTTTGTCCAACATGTCTCTGGACCTACTCACTGCCACAGTCATACTCTGGACCTAGTTTTGTCCCATGGAATAAATGTTGTAGATCTTAATGTTTTTCCACAAAATCCTGGACTATCGGATCACCATTTTATTACGTTTGCAATCGCAACAAATAATCTGCTCAGACCCCAACCAAGGAGCATCAAAAGTCGTGCTATAAATTCTCAGACAACACAAAAATTCCTTGATGCCCTTCCAGACTCCTTCTGCCTACCCAAGGACGTCAGAGGACAAAAATCAGTTAACCACTTAACTGAGGAACTCAATTTAACCTTGCGCAATACCCTAGATGCAGTTGCACCCCTAAAAACGAAAAACATTTGTCATAAGAAACTAGCTCCCTGGTATACAGAAAATACCTGAGCTTTGAAGCAAGCTTCCAGGAAATTGGAACGGAAATGGCGCCACACCAAACTGGAAGTCTTCCGACTAGCTTGGAAAGACAGTACCGTGCAGTACCGAAGAGCCCTCACTGCTGCTCGATCATCCTACTTTTCCAACTTAATCGAGGAAAATAAGAATAATCCAAAATTTCTTTTTGATACTGTTGCAAAGCTAACTAAAAAGCAGCATTCCCTAAGAGAGGATGGCTTTCACTTCAGCAGTAATAAATTCATGAACTTCTTTGAGGAAAAGATCATGACCATTAGAAAGCAAATTACGGACTCCTCTTTGAATCTGCGTATTCCTCCAGGGCTTAGCTGTCCTGGATCTGCACAGCTCTGCGAGGGCCTGGGATCGGGAGAGACACTTAAGTGTTTTAGTACTATATCTCTTGACACAATGATGAAAATAATCATGGCCTCTAAACCTTCAAGCTGCATACTGGATCCTATTCCTACTAAACTGCTGAAGGAGCTGCTTCCTGTGCTTGGCCCTCCTATGTTGAACATAATAAACAGCTCTCTATCCACCGGATGTGTACCAAACTCACTAAAAGTGGCAGTGATAAAGCCTCTCTTGAAAAAGCCAAACCTTGACCCGGAAAATATAAAAAACTATCGGCCTATATCGAATCTTCCATTCCTCTCAAAAATTTTAGAAAAAGCTGTTGCGCAGCAACTCACTGCCTTTCTGAAGACAAACAATGTATACGAAATGCTTCAGTCTGGTTTTAGACCCCATCATAGCACTGAGACTGCACTTGTGAAGGTGGTAAATGACCTTTTAATGGCGTCAGACCGAGGCTCTGCATCTGTCCTCGTGCTACTAGACCTTAGTGCTGCCTTTGACACCATCGATCACCACATTCTTTTGGAGAGACTGGAAACCCAAATTGGTCTACACGGACAAGTTCTGGCCTGGTTTAGATCTTACCTGTCGGAAAGATATCAGTTTGTCTCTGTGAATGGTCTGTCCTCCGACAAATCAACTGTACATTTCGGTGTTCCTCAAGGTTCCGTTTTAGGACCACTATTGTTTTCACTATATATTTTACCTCTTGGGGATGTTATTCGAAAACATAATGTTAACTTTCACTGCTATGCGGATGACACACAGCTGTACATTTCAATGAAACATGGTGAAGCCCCAAAATTGCCCTCACTAGAAGCCTATGTTTCAGACATAAGGAAGTGGATGGCTGAAAACTTTTTACTTTTAAACTCGGACAAAACAGAGATGCTTGTTCTAGGTCCCAAGAAACAAAGAGATCTTCTGTTAAATCTGACAATTCATCTTGATGGTTGTAAAGTCGTCTCAAATAAAACTGTGAAGGACCTCGGCGTTACTCTTGACCCTGATCTCTCTTTTGACGAACATATCAAGACTGTTTCAAGGACAGCTTTTTTCCATCTACGTAACATTGCAAAAATCTGAAATTTTCTGTCCAAAAATGATGCAGAAAAATTAATCCATGCATTTGTTACTTCTAGGTTAGACTACTGCAATGCTCTATTTTCCGGCTACCCGGATAAAGCACTAAATAAACTTCAGTTAGTGCTAAATACGGCTGCTAGAATCCTGACTAGAACCAAGAAATTTGATCATATTACTCCAGTGCTAGCTTCCCTACACTGGCTTCCTGTTAAGGCAAGGGCTGATTTCAAGGTTTTACTGTTAACCTATAAAGCGTTACATGGGCTTGCTCCTACCTATCTTTCCGAGTTGGTCCTGCCGTACATACCAATACGTACGCTACGGTCACAAGACGCAGGCCTCCTAATTGTCCCTAGAATTTCTAAGCAAACAGCGGGAGGCAGGGCTTTCTCCTATAGATCTCCATTTTTATGGAACAGTCTGCCTACCCATGTGAGAGACGCAGACTCGGTCTCAACCTTTAAGTCTTTACTGAAGACTTATCTCTTCAGTAGGTCATATGATTGAGTGTAGTCTGGCCCAGGAGTGTGAAGGTGAACGGAAAGGCTCTGGAGCAACGAACAGCCCTTGCTGTCTCTGCCGGGCCGGTTCCCCTCTCCACTGGGGTTCTCTGCCTCTAGCCCTGTTGCAGGGGCTGAGTCACTGGCTTGCTGGTGCTCTTTCATGCCGTCTCTGGGAGGGGTGCGTCACTTGAGTGGGTTGAGTTACTGACGTGATCTTCCTGTCTGGGTTGGCGCCCCCCCTTGGTTTGTGCTGTGGTGGAGACCTCTGTGGGCTATACTCGGCCTTGTCTCAGGATTGTAAGTTGGTGGTTGAGGATATCCCTCTAGTGGTGCGGGGGCTGTGCTTTGGCAGAGTGGGTGGGGTTATATCCTTCCTGTTTGGCCCTGTCCGGGGGTTTCTTCGGATGGGGCCACAGTGTCTCCGGACCGCTCCTGTCTCAGCCTCCAGTATTTATGCTGCAGTAGTTTATGTGTCGGGGGGCTGGGGTTAGTTGGTTATACCTGGAGTACTTCTCCTGTCTTATCCAGTGTCCTGTGTGAATTTAAGTATGCTCTCTCTAATTCTCTCGTTCTCTCTTTCTCTCTGAGAACCTGAGCCCTAGGACCATACGTCAGGACTACCGGGCATGATGACACCTTGCTGTCCCCAGTCCGCCTGGCCTTGCTGCTATTCCAGTTTCAACTGTTCTGCCTGCGGTTACGAAACCCCTACCTGTCCCAGACCTGCTGTTTTCAACTCTTAATGATCGGCTATGAAAAGCCAACTGAGAGACCTGAGCCCTAGGACCATACGTCGGGACTACCGGCCGTGGTGACTCCTTGCTGTCCCCAGTCCGCCTGGCCTTGCTGCTATTCCAGTTTCAACTGTTCTGCCTGCGGTTATGGAACCCCTACCTGTCCCAGACCTGCTGTTTTCAACTCTTAATGATCGGCTATGAAAAGCCAACTGAGATTTATTCCTGATTATTATTTGACCATGCTTGTCACTTATGAACATTTTTGAACATCTTGGCATGGTTCTGTTATAATCTTCACCCGGCACAGCCAGAAGAGGACTGGCCACCCCTCATAGCCTGGTTCCTCTCTAGGTTTCTTCCTAGGTTTTCGCCTTTCTAGGGAGTTTTTCCTAGCCACCGTGCTTCTACACCTGCATTACTAGCTGTTTGGGGTTTTAGGCTGGGTTTCTGTACAGCACTTCGAGATATTAGCTGATGTAAGAAGGGCTATATAAAATAAAATTGATTGATTGATTGATTGATGTCATATGGTCAGATGAAACCAAAATATAACTTTTTGGTAAAAACTCAACTTGTCGTGTTTGGAGGACAAAGAATGCTGAGTTGCATCCAAAGAACACCATACCTACTGTGAAGCATGGGGGTGGAAACATCATGCTTTGGGGCTGTTTTTCTGCAAAGGGACCAGGACGACTGATCTGTGTAAAGGAAAGAATGAATGGGGCCATGTATCGTGAGATTTTGAGTGAAAACCTCCTTCCATCAGCAAGGGCATTGAAGATGAAACGTGGCTGGGTCTTTCAGCATGACAATGATCCCAAACACACCGCCCGGGCAACGAAGGAGTGGCTTCGTAAGAAGCATTTCAAGGTCCTGGAGTGGCCTAGCCAGTCTCCAGATCTCAACCCCATAGAAAATCTTTGGAGGGAGTTGAAAGTCTGTGTTGCCCAGCGACAGCCCCAAAACATCATTGCTCTAGAGGAGATCTGCATGGAGGAAAGGGCCAAAATACCAGCAACAGTGTGTGAAAACCTTGTGAAGACTTACAGAAAACGTTTGACCTGTGACATTGCCAACAAAGGGTATATAACAAAGTATTGAGAAACTTTTGTTATTGACCAAATACTTATTTTCCACCATAATTTGCAAATAAATTCATAAAAAATCCTACAATATGATTTTCTGGATTTTTTTCTCTCATTTTGTCTGTCATAGTTGACGTGTACCTATGATGAAAATTACAGGCCTCTCTCATCTTTTTAAGTGGGAGAACTTGCACAATTGGTGGCTGACTAAATACTTTTTTTCCCCACTGTATATACCACTTGCATCCTTGGCACTATAAAGTTATATTATATTCGACTCAATCCATAGGCTTCAGTGATGCTATTCAGAGTGTCTTGAATTCAAAACAACCAGCTATGATAGCTGAGGTTCATAGCTAGCTTGCCAGCTAGCTAATATTGACATTGTATTTAATATTGACATATAAAAGTGATATGTGTGTAAAAGTCACATTTCCTTGACTCAGTCATTTTCTGGAATTTCTTGGGGATTAATCATTAACCAGTGGATGCAATTAAAATGTTCTGAACTAATATTTATACCAAACGTTTTAGGGTTCATACACAGATCAGCTACATAGCTACACATCCATAGGAATACATTTGTTTTTATACTCCAATGCACAATAAGCAAGAAAAGAGTTAGGTAGCTAAGTTACTTCAGCTGCATTGCATGGCAAGGCAAGCTTACAAAATGTTGCATTCAATTTGCAGTTAATGCGTTAGCTAGATCCTTTACACCCACTGTTTCACAAGAAGACAGCCTGGTTTTCTCAGGAATCCCTAAAACATTAGACAACGCGAATTACAATTACTTACTCATGTCAAAACGCCCATAAAGCTAGCTAAATATAGCTAGCTGGCTAACGTTAGCTAGTCACCACTTTCCTTCCTTTGACAATAAATAGGAAGCCTGTTTCACCGCATGGTGTCGTCCGCTAGTGTACACAGATGGGATTACCTCTGCCTGTCTGTAAGCGCCTTGACGCGTGCTCTCATAGGTGCGTTGTTCCTCGCGCACCTATAACCTAACGCTTCAATATAGCCACATTTGTCATTTCACTTTTTAAATGTATCGCCTTTTATATGTGACATAAACACAACCAGTCACAACGTTTCAATTCTGATGAGGCTACTTCAAAAAGTCCCCTGTAGGCTAACTGCGCACGTTCGTCCAAAATATAATTCCAGCATCCAAACTGTGAAGCAGCCAATTGATGAATGGAAAGAGACATCTACAAAACACCAAAAAGTTGAATGACATTCAGATATTGTCAAGCCAAGCCGTCTATACTGGTAGGGAGGGATGCATTTTCTATTGGTTAAAATTGACATAGTCTATTTGATTCTGAAAACAATTCCATATAGCTTAGTAGAACCAGAACTCATGCTTGGTAATAACTACACATATATTTGATGGTGGTGTTGAAAACCCAAACCGTGATACCGAAGTGCCTAAAGTCGGTATGCTTTGCTCATTGGCACAGAAACCCGTCGGTGAAAAATGTGTTGCGTATATTTATATAATTATAAATACAGCATCAAAAATGTTGAAAATCGGACTTCCCCCTAGCTGATCATTGTCTGCAGTCGGCTCTGATCGTAGTGTAATGAAACAATTATTGTTATTTGTGGTCGTAAACACTCTTTTGAGTTCATTCTATTTGTATTTTGTATTGATTATGGATCCCCATTAGCTGCTGCCAAAGCAGCATCTACTCTTCCTGGGGTCCAGCAAGATTAATGCAGTTCATACAATTTTTTTAACGTTCTATGAGGGGGGAGGGTGTGCAAATGTTATTTTTACAGTACAAGGGGAGGGTCATGTAAAAATAATTTTTACGTTGGGGAGCGGGGGCATTTTATTTTATGACACCTCGAGTTGGATCAGCCCAATAGTTTTTTTGTCACTGAGATGGGGGGGGGGGGGGGGGGGGTCATTACAATCTGTACGGACAATAAATGAGGAATATCACCTACAATGTGGTTAAAGCAGCCACAGAACCATCTGCACTTTTAACATTTGAGCTCTTAGCTTTGCATAGCATCAATACCACTGACGCTACAGAATTCTGCATTAAGATTGACATTTACTCAACGTCTATGATAATGAATGGCAATCGCTGTCACTTACACCAACAATGTGCTTAAAAGCGCAGTGTACTGTACTGTATGTGATATGTGGTGTGTTTACTGTCTCCCTCTGTCCGTTCACTCTAGGATGGACATTTCAGGCTCTTATCAGTGTCTCACAGTGTTCCCTTTGTAAGGACACACAAACACAGACACGCACACACAGAGAGAGCGAGAGACAGACAGGCTCACTCTCTATAATGGACTCCCTCGGTGGAGAGAAAAAGCCCTGACACCATCAGACTTCACTTCACAGCCTCCCGCAGAAGAAAGCAGCGAGTTCTAAGCCTTCCTCCGGCTGCCACCTGCAAGGTGGAGATATTACAATTCACACTTTGGACAGATGTGAGGATCTCAGCACGGCTTTAGCACAGCGCTAACTGCGCTAGCCCTTGTTAGTGGGTATTGTCTGAGAGTCAAGCCTGTTTGATTTGGGAAAGGATACAAAGGTGCTTTTTTGCGCTTTTGAAAATGTGATCAGAGATTTGTGGATGTGGCCATGAGGATACGGCCTTGTTGCTCGACGTGGCTGTTGAGGAAACGTTCTACCCAGGGAGAGTTGGTTGAAATGTTGCTGCGAACAATGGCTGGATACAGGGTTTTTATGGATCCCAAATGGTCCATTTAAACCGTCTGTTAAAGGTTTTGTTATGATCATATTTCAAGATGCACAGTAGTGTCTTCCTAAGTTTAGAGGCAGAAAGATCTGACCACTATCCGAGCCAAGCTTTTCACCATGTTACTGTGCAGTACAGAACATATACTGTATATCTGTATACCATTTAGCAGACGCTTTTATCCAAAGTATACAGGTATAGATGGTCCCAGGAATCGAACCAACTACCATGCTCTATCAACTGAGCTACAGAACAGTACAAGATTTTCATAAAACTGTTGTGAAATGACAAGTGCTTTGAGGGCAACTATGTATCAACAGTGTGACAATAACCGACTAAAACATCCTCCCCAAAAAGTACAATATTTACTATGTAATCACATTCAATCATACTACTGACACAATATTTAGAGAAATAGGATTATCTACCTCAATGTACCCATCTGGCTTGTTAAATAGAAAACAACACAAAAAAAAACCTGAAAAATAAATAGGCCAAAGACAATCCTAAAGAGTTGAATAATATGGGAAATGGAATTGTGTGGGACTGGTCCCATTATGCCCTGGCCTGATATCTTCTGCACTTTCATGTGGCGTTATATTGAATTATAGATAATAGGGGTCCCTGAACACAACCCAGTCCCTTCACAGGTACCAAACAGCTGAATTATTGAACAGCTTCCTTGTAAGATGGGCTGGGGTGGGAATGTTGTAGTGTTATTCTAGCGATACCGTAGGGTTAATGTAACGTTACCATAGCGTTAATGTAACGTTACCGTAGCGTTAATGTAACGTTACCGTAGGGTTAATGTAACGTTACCGTAGCGTTAATGTAACGTTACCGTAGCGTTAATGTAACGTTACCGTAGGGTTAATGTAACGTTACCGTAGGGTTAATGTAACGTTACCGTAGCGTTAATGTAACGTTACTGTAGGGTTAATGTAACGTTACTGTAGGGTTAATGTAACGTTACCGTAGCGTTAATGTAACGTTACCGTAGCGTTAATGTAACGTTACTGTAGGGTTAATGTAACGTTACCGTAGGGTTAATGTAACGTTACTGTACGGTTAATGTAACGTTACCGTAGCGTTAATGTAACGTTACCGTAGCGTTAATGTAACGTTACTGTAGGGTTAATGTAACGTTACCTTTATCCTGCCTTGAATTGACCTCCATCTTGGATTGTCTTCCATCTTGTATTGACCTCCATCTTGTATTGTCCTCCATCATGGATTGACCTCCATCTTGGATTGACCTCCACCTTGGATTGAACTCCATCTTGTATTGAGTTCCATCTTGTATTGACCTCCATCTTGGATTGTAAATAGGTTTTTGAATGTGGATGGTTGGTAGTTGGGCTGACAGCAACAAAGCAAGTATTAAAGATAAATGTTTCTTAGGGATTAAGTGTGGTTTATAATTCAGTTTCCATCAGGTCCCATCTAAATGAATAATGTGGATGCTATCAGAGAGGGCTGTCCCATGGACCCCACCCTCAGCGGGGGAGGTAGAAACCTGCTACGTTAGGTTACATGGACCCAAAAAAAAGTTACAGACAAAGACTCTTATGTCACCATATTTGTCATTTGTGTGTGTGTGTGTGTGTGTGTGTGTGTGTGTGTGTGTGTGTGTGTACACAGCTGATGATCGTGATAATGATTGTATTGATAATAATAACAACCCCATTTTGCCGGTGTGTGTGTGTGTGCTCAGCATCCCATCCAGGAAGTGGGTGGCCTCCTTTGGGAGGACCATTGTTTACGCTCTGTGACTACATCTTTCTGGGCCCGGGCCTAATGGCAGGGTTTCCATCAACACACGCCAAGGCTTCACATTCCTACTGCAACCAAGTCATTTTAATTTTCACCACCGGATTCACTCAGCCCTGTTGGGCTACTGCTGAGAGGGATGACTGAGTTGGAGAGAAGAAGAGAGAGGGAGGTAGGGATGTATACAGTATATATATAATAATAATAATAATATGCCATTTAGCAGACACTTTTATCCAAAGCGACTTACAGTCATGCGTGCATACATTTTTGTGTATGGGTGGTCCCAGGGTTCGAACCCACTACCCTGGCGTTACAAGCTCTGTGCTCTACCAGCTGAGCTACATGTGACATTTTTCATGTGATTTGTTCACGTTCATGTGTTTTTTGTAAGGGGAGAGAGAGAGAGAGAGAGAGAGAGAGAGAGAGAGAGAGAGAGAGAGAGAGAGAGAGAGAGAGAGAGAGAGAGAGAGAGAGAGAGAGAGAGAGAGAGAAATAGAGGGAGAGAATGAGGGAGGTGGGTAGAGAGATACAGTGACTTGCGAAAGTATTCACCCACCTTGGCATTTTTCCTACTTTGTTGCCTTACAACGTGGAATTAAAATGGATTTTTTGGGGGTTTGCATCATTTGATTTACACAACATGCCTACCACTTTGAAGATGCAAAATATATTTTTGGGTGAAACAAACAAGAAACAAGACAAATAATAACAGAAAACTTGAGCGTACCTAACTATTCAATCCCAGTCTCAAATCTCTGGAAGACTGAAACAGGTTTCCCTCAAGAATTTTCCTGTATTTAGCGCCATCCATCATTCCTTCAATTCTGATCATTTTCCCAGTCCCTGCCGATGAAAAACATCTCCACAGCATGATGCTGCCACCACCATGCGTCACTGTGGGGATGGTGTTCTCGGGGTGATGAGAGGTGTTGGGTTTGCGCCAGACATAGAGTTTTCCTTGATGGACAAAAAGCTCAATTTTAGAGTACCTTCTTCCATATGTTTGTGGAGTCTCCCACATGCCTTTTGGAGAACACCAAACGTGTTTCCTTATTTTGTTCTTTAAGCAATGGCTTTTTTCTGGCCACTCTTCCATAAAGCCCCTGACCTGTTTGGAAAGCTCTTTGGTCTTCATGGTGCCGCTTGCTTGGTGGTGCCCCTTGCTTAGTGGTGTTGCAGACTCTGGGCCTTTCAGAACAGGTGTATATATACTGAGATCATGTGACACTTAGATTGCACACAGGTTGACTTTATTTAACTAATTATGTGACTTCTGAAGGTAATTGGTTGCACCAGATCGTATTTGGGGGCTTCATAGCAAAGGGGGTGAATACATATGCACGCACCACTTTTCCATTATTTATTTTTTGAATTTTTTGAAACAAGTAATTTTTTTCATTTCACTTCACCAATTTTGACTATTTTGTGTATGTCCATTACATGAAATCCAAATAAAAATCAATTTAAATGACAGGTTGTAATGCAACAAAATAGGAAAAACGCCAAAGGGGATGAACACTTTTGCAAGGCACTGTAGATACAGAGAGAGGAGTGGAAGAGACAACAGACAGACAGAGATACAGAGAGAGGAGTGGAAGAGACAACAGACAGACAGAGATACAGAGAGAGGAGTGGAAGAGACAACAGACAGACAGAGATACAGAGAGAGGAGTGGAAGAGACAACAGACAGACAGAGATACAGAGAGAGGAGTGGAAGAGACAACAGACAGACAGAGATACAGAGAGAGGAGTGGAAGAGACAACAGACAGACAGAGATACAGAGAGGAGTGGAAGAGACAACAGACAGATACAGAGAGAGGAGTGGAAGAGACAACAGACAGAGATACAGAGAGACGATTGGAACAGACAGACAGAGATACAGAGAGAGGAGTGGAAGAGACAACCGACAGGCAGAGATTCAGAGAGAGGAGTGGAAGAGACAACAGACAGACAGAGATACAGAGAGAGGAGTGGAAGAGACAACAGACAGAGATACAGAGAGACGATTGGAACAGACAGACAGAGATACAGAGAGAGGAGTGGAAGAGACAACCGACAGGCAGAGATACAGAGAGAGGAGTGGAAGAGACAACAGACAGGCAGAGATACAGAGAGAGGAGTGGAAGAGACAACAAACAGAGCGAGAGAATGATAAAGAGATGGAGAGGTTGAAAGAAAAAGAGAGGAGGGCAGTCAGTGTGAGAGAGAGAGGAAGAGACACAGAGGTGGGAGGTTAATAACAGACAGGGAGACAGGGAGAGAAGGAGGGAGAGAAAGAGAGAGATGGACGTAATGGAAGTTCCCAGAGTGAATTCCCAGAGTATGACACGCATGGCTGAGCTGGACTGACTGA
>NW_028166200.1:659419-676795 GCF_964263955.1 Coregonus lavaretus | reverse complement strand
TGGAGGGAAGAGTAGTCTACACACTGGAGGGAAGAGTAGTCTACACACTGGAGGGAAGAGTAGTCTACAAACTGGAGGGAAGAGTAGTCTACACACTGGAGGGAAGAGTAGCCTACACACTGGAGGGAAGAGTAGTCTACACACTGGAGGGAAGAGTAGTCTACACACTGGAGGGAAGAGTAGTCTACACACTGGAGGGCAGAGTAGCCTACACACTGGAGGGCAGAGTAGCCTACACACTGGAGGGAAGAGTAGTCTACACACTGGAGGGAAGAGTAGTCTAGACACTGGAGGGAAGAGTAGTCTACACACTGGAGGGAAGAGTAGTCTAGACACTGGAGGGAAGAGTAGTCTACACACTGGAGGGAAGAGTAGTCTAGACACTGGAGGGAAGAGTAGTCTACACACTGGAGGGCAGAGTAGTCTAGACACTGGAGGGCAGAGTAGTCTACACACTGGAGGGAAGAGTAGTCTACACACTGGAGGGAAGAGTAGTCTACACACTGGAGGGAAGAGTAGTCTACACACTGGAGGGAAGAGTAGCCTACACACTGGAGGGAAGAGTAGTCTACACACTGGAGGGAAGAGTAGTCTAGACACTGGAGGGAAGAGTAGTCTAGACACACACAGGTCCATTTCCTTGAAAGGCTCCAACCACCATGTAATTTATATAGGACACATTCTTACTGTACAGTATATATATATAAACAGATCAAAAAGTGAAAGAAATAATTAAAAACATTAACAGTAAACATTACACTCACAGAAGTTCCAAAAGAATAAAGACATTTCAAATTATGTATATATACAGTGTTATAACGATGTGCAAATAGGTAAAGTACAAAAGGGAAAATAAACAACCCTAGATTCATATTATTGCAAATAAGTGTTTAGTTAAATAAAGAAATGAGTGATGCTTTATTGTCTGCCACCACCCCATAGATTAGTTGGTGTCGCTTATATACCAACCCCTTACCCATCGTATGCCCTCCTTGATTTAATTTATTTAGGAATTGATTTAGTGGATCATGGAGAAGATAATCACTCACTTTCTGTTCAGTCGGGGTAATGTCACCGTTTACGCACGCAGGCACTAAGGGAACACACACATTCATACACACCAGCGTTTCTGTTAGCCGGTTATTATCCGGCTTTTGGCAGTATTTGTTTTATTTAAGAGCAGATAAATAAAAATTGCATTCATCAATTCATTGATGTAAATACCAGTTGATGTAAATACCAGTTGATGTAAATAACAGTTGATGTAAATACCAGTTGAGTGGTCATGCTTATCGGTCTATAGGTTAATTTGCATAATTTAGAGGAATTAAATTGGTGCGTGTGGATTTCGTTATGTGTCTTATTTATCACACCTTACAGCATACAGATACAGAGACTTTGAGAAGAAAATCTGTCAGACAGCGCTTTTATAAACCCAATCATTGAGCAACAATTCTAAATGCAATCCTGTGTTAAAAAAAAAAATTTGGGGCCATGATTAAAAAGAGCTACTATTTTTTTTTTCTTCTCAACTGGTAATTGAAATGCGCTTCCCATTCAACATTCAAGTGTATAGGCAACGGAAGGAAGGCTTCATCAGCGCTTTGCAATGAGCTGGAGGCAGTATGCATTTTGAAAACGTCTCTCTAATTCTCTCTTGCGCACGCGCACACACTTTCAGGGAAATACTGTAGCGTTGGACTAGGGGTGTGTCGGCTGTGTTGCTTTGCCCTTCCGGGTCTGAGAACAATGTTGCCGTCTGACACCAACTCTTTATATGCCATTTAGCAGACGCTTTTATCCAAAGCGACTTACAGTCATGCGTGCATAAATTTTTGTGTATGGGTGGTCCCGGGGATCGAACCCACTACATTGGCGTTACAAGCGCCGTGCTCTACCAGCTGAGCTACAGAGGACCAACTCTGACTGGTGAATTGTGTGTTTGTGTGTGTTTGAGGATTACTAACATAATCACCTGAAATTGACCTGGACATGGCAGAGCACAGATAATATTTCCAGTCAGATTTGATATCGAAGTTTAACACCCTAGTATGAGCTGAATGACATAACACCTTTGGTGGATACACATACCGTTGAAGTCGGAAGTTTACATACACCTTAGCCAAATACATTTAAACTCAGTTTTTCCACAATTCCTGACATTTAATCCTAGTAAAAATTCCCTGTCTTAGGTCAGTTAGGATCACCACTTTATTTTAAGAATGTGAAATGTCAGAATAATAGTAGAGAGAATGATTTATTTAAGCTTTTATTTATTTCATCACATTCCCAGTGGGGTCAGAAGTTTACATACACTCAATTAGTATTTGGGAGCATTGCCTTTAAATTGTTTGACTTGGGTCAAATGTTTCGGGTAGCCTTCAACAAGCTTCCCACAATAAGTTGGATGAATTTTGGCCCATTCCTCCTGACAGAGCTGGTGTAACTGAGTCAGGTTTGTAGGCCTCCTTGCTCGCACATGCTTTTTCAGTTCTGCCCACAAATGTTCTATAGGATTGAGGTCAGGGCTTTGTGATGGCCACTCCAATACCTTGACTTTGTTGTCCTTAAGCCATTTTGCCACAAATTTGGAAGTATGCTTGGGGTCATTGTGCATTTGGAAGACCCATTTGCGACCAAGCTTTAACTTCCTGACTGATGTCTTGAGATGTTGCTTCAATATATCCACATAATTTTCCTTCCTCATGATGCCATCTATTTTGTGAAGTGCACCAGTCCCTCCTGCAGCAAAGCACCCCCACAGCATGATCCTGCCACCCCCGTGCTTCACGGTTGGGATGGTGTTCTTCGGCTTGCAAGCAACCCCCTTTTTCCTCCAAACATAACGATGGTCATCATGGCCAAACAGTTCTATTTTTGTTTCATCAGACCAGAGGACATGTCCCCATGTGCAGTTGCAAACCGTAGTCTGGCTTTTTTATGGCGGTTTTGGAGCAGTGGCTTCTTCCTTGCTGAGCGGCCTTTCAGGTTATGTCGATATAGGACTCGTTTTACTGTGGATATAGATACTTTTGTACCTGTTTCCTCCAGCATCTTCACAAGGTCCTTTGCTGTTGTTCTGGGATTGATTTGCACTTTTCGCACCAAAGTACGTTCATCTCTAGGAGACAGAACACGTCTCCTTCCTGAGCGGTATGACGGCTGCGTGGTCCCATGGTTTTTATACTTGCGTACTATTGTTTGTACAGATGAAGGTGGTACCTTCAGGCATTTTGAAATTGTTCCCAAGGATGAACCAGACTTGTGGAGGTCTACAATTTTTTTTCTGAGGTCTTGGCTGATTTCTTTTGATTTTCCCATGATGTCAAGCAAAGAGGCACTGAGTTTGAAGGTAGGCCTTGAAATACATCCACAGGTACACCTCCAATTGACTCAAATTATGTCAATTAGCCTATCAGAAGCTTCTAAAGCCATGACATCCTTTTCTGGAATTTTCCAAGCTGTTTAAAGGCACAGTCAACTTATTGTATGTAAACTTCTGACCACTGGAATTGTGATACAGTGAATTATAAGTGAAATAATCTGTCTGTAAACAATTGTTGGAAAAATGACTTGTGTCATGCACAAAGTAGATGTCCTAACCGACTTGCCAAAACTATAGTTTGTTAACAAGAAATTTGTGGAGTGGTTGAAAAACGAGTTTTAATGACTCCAACCTAAGTGTATGTAAACTTCCGACTTCAACTGTATATAGCCGACATGTTGCATCATAATGGGGAAAACATCATTTAAAAGATTGCATTTTATCCATCACACCAAGTAACAGGCTAGTGTGTGGGTTAACGCTAGCTGCCTATACCAGACCAGCCCACTTCTATAGGCTTCCTCTGCCTCACTGGTTGAGAGGGCAACTGTTAAAGCGCACATAGCAGACAGAGGAGTGCGTAATTCGCGTCTTCATTTAAGAGACACAGTGGCATTGGCAACGGAGGATTGAGGATTCTACTACGACTACACAGGAACTTCCGGTGTCTTTTACTTCTTTTTTTTAAAGGTGTTTTGGATTGGACCGGAACCAGCGCGTGAGAGAGAGAGAGAGAGAGATGGGGGACCGGCGCGGGAAGCTGGCGCTCCTCTCTCCCGGCGCACCGAAGCCCTCCGTCTCCAAGGAGGGAACATTCCAGCTGCGTGTGATCTTTCTGGACAACAGCGAGCGTGTGTTTGAGGTCAAGGTAAATCAAAGCAATTCTATCAATGTATGTTATGTTTAGGTTACTGTAAAAGACAACAGTCCAAGTGCTTGTAGCCTTGATAAGAAAATAATAGGACTTCGCATTGGTGAAGCAATTACCAGAAACATATGACACATAGCAGTTGTTTTTACATATCTATTTAGTCTATATAGGGTTAATAATAATAATAATTAATAATAATAATATAATATAATAATAATAATAATAATATAATAATAATTATATAATAATAATTAATCATTTAGCAGACGCTCTTATCCAGAGCGACTTACAGGAGCAATTAGGGTTAAGTGCCTTGCTCAAGGGCACATCGACAGATTTTTCACCTAGTCGGCTCGGAGATTAGAACCAGCGACCTTTCGATTACTGGCACAACGCTCTTAACCACTAAGCTACCTGCCGCCCTATATATACTTATACTCATAACCCATGACAAGATGGAAAATATTTATAGCGATGTGTGTGTATGTGTGTGTATGTGTGGGGGCTCGTTTCCTCGCGGTGTTGTCCTTGTAAAGTAGCCCTTATTCCTGGTCCCATTATCTGCGTGCATGATTTCTCTCTCAGAGCGTGCTGGTGACCGGAGCCTCGCGGGCCTTTACTGCCTCTCCCCTGAGCCATGGAGGGAGGGAGGGAGGGATGGAGGGAGGAAAGGAGGGACGGATGGAGGGAGGGAGGGAGGGATGGATAGAGGGAGGGAAGGGAGGGAGGGAGAGTGGAAAAGAAAAGAGAAAGACCCCTGCTGTGTGTTTTGGTTAGGAGGTCAAGGGGGGGGGGGGGGGGGGGGGGGGGGGCAGAGAGAGAGTGTAAGAGAGAAATAGAGAGAAAGAGAAAGAGTGAGAGCGGTAAATAGAGAGAGAGAGAGAGAGAGAGAGAGAGAGAGAGAGAGAGAGAGAGAGAGAGAGATGTGAATAGCCTTGAGGATAGTGGTGTGTTGACAAGGAGAGGGGTGAGTAGTAGCCCATTCTTCCAGTGAGTTTGAGTTGAGTACCCCCATCCTCTCTTGCCCCCAATAGCCAGCCTCTCTGCCCCCAGGTTGAAAGAACTATTAGCGGCCTGGACACAGAGAGAGAGGGGTGGATGATATATAGTCCTACCATTCAAACATACTAGTGACTAGAGATTAGAGTTTGTGTGTGTTCAGCACCAAACCCACTACACTCCCTCTCTCTCCGGCCAGCTGACGGCTCTAAATCGGTAGTTTGATAGCCTAGTTGTTGAGAGTGTTGTAAGGGCGGACGTTAAAGGTTGTTGATGACCGTTTATGGGACGGTTTTCCTTGCGCCTCGCCTCGCGGTCCCATAATGACACAGTAATGAGAGGATACACGCGCTCCCCCGTCGTGTCAGCAGGTCTAAAAACCGGGTTCGGTTGTGTCACTTGTGCAAGAAAACGACTCACTCTCACGCCTATCTCATCTCCTCCGCCAGCGGCACCGGTAATTAAGATTCAGACAAGAGCGGGATGGAAACAGCGTGTGACAGAACTGAGAACTCCCCTAAACAGTTGGGGCTGACGGATCCCAAAACAGAGACACAGTATTTTATCTACGTGCGTCGCTCTGACGCATTACGTCATGGGGTAGGCTGATCTGTAAATGAAAAAAACGAACTAACTCACTAGAGAACGACAATGATGAAAGATACGGAAAATTAGATATATGTTGTAAATTAGTTAACTATAGCCTATTAAATATATTTTTGGCCTATTTTTGGAATTGTTACATTTCACATAAAAGTTGTGGTAAAAAATAAATATAGTAGAATGCACCGAACGGGTTTATACTATGGCACGCCTGTGAATAATCTCTTCTAGAAAAAGAAAATAATCGCTCACAAGCTGTTTCAGCACCATGGTCAGCTCCATCAACGGGTCCCTCATCAAGCCCTGCTAGCCTAAAGCACTAGATTTAGATGTTGCCTTTATTTAAGCAGGTAAATCATTGAGAACACATTCTCGTATATTACAATATCCACCGTACCGAGATAAAGCAATAAACCGAAAGCAAAAATGTCTTAACAACAAACAACATTATCGTGATTCTTATCTCAACCTTTTACCTCGTTGGTAACTGATGACTTCCTGTCTCTTCCTATCTCTCCACCACAGCAAAGGATCCTGGGATGTGACTTCTTCAACAAGGTGTGTGGCCACCTCAAGCTGCTGGAGAAAGAATACTTTGGACTGGAGTTCAGACACCACTCTGGCAGCTATGTAAGTTATAGACATCACTCTGTAACCTACTAGACAGAGAGGTAAGTGTAACCTACTAGACAGGGAGGTAAGTGTAACCTACTAGACAGGGAGGTAAGTGTAACCTACTAGACAGGGAGGTAAGTGTAACCTACTAGACAGGGAGGTAAGTGTAACCTACTAGACAGGGAGGTAAGTGTAACCTACTAGACAGGGAGGTAAGTGTAACCTACTACACAGGGAGGTAAGTGTAACCTACTAGACAGGGAGGTAAGTGTAATCTACTAGACAGAGAGGTAAGTGTAACCTACTGGCCAGGGAGGTAAGTGTAACCTACTAGACAGGGAGGTAAGTGTGACCTACTAGACAGGGAGGTAAGTGTAACCTACTAGACAGGGAGGTAAGTGTAACCTACTAGACAGGGAGGTAAGTGTAACCTACTACACAGGGAGGTAAGTGTAACCTACTAGACAGGGAGGTAAGTGTAACCTACTAGACAGGGAGGTAAGTGTAACCTACTAGACAGGGAGGTAAGTGTAACCTAGTAAACAGGGAGGTAAGTGTAACCTACTAGACAGGGAGGTAAGTGTAACCTACTAGACAGGGAGGTAAGTGTAACCTACTAGACAGGGAGGTAAGTGTAACCTACTAGACAGAGAGGTAAGTGTAACCTAGTAAACAGGGAGGTAAGTGTAACCTAGTAAACAGGGAGGTAAGTGTAACCTACTAGACAGAGAGGTAAGTGTAACCTACTAGACAGAGAGGTAAGTGTAACCTAGTAAACAGGGAGGTAAGTGTAACCTAGTAAACAGGGAGGTAAGTGTAACCTACTAGACAGAGAGGTAAGTGTAACCTACTAGACAGAGAGGTAAGTGTAACCTAGTAAACAGGGAGGTAAGTGTAACCTACTAGACAGGGAGGTAAGTGTAACCTACTAGACAGGGAGGTAAGTGTAACCTAGTAAACAGGGAGGTAAGTGTAACCTACTAGACAGGGAGGTAAGTGTAACCTAGTAAACAGGGAGGTAAGTGTAACCTACTAGACAGGGAGGTAAGTGTAACCTACTAGACAGGGAGGTAAGTGTAACCTACTAGACAGATAGGTAAGTGTAACCTACTAGACAGGGAGGTAAGTGTAACCTACTAGACAGAGAGGTAAGTGTAACCTACTAGACAGGGAGGTAAGTGTAACCTACTACACAGGGAGGTAAGTGTAACCTACTAGACAGGGAGGTAAGTGTAACCTAGTAAACAGGGAGGTAAGTGTAACCTACTAGACAGAGAGGTAAGTGTAACCTACTAGACAGGGAGGTAAGTGTAACCTAGTAAACAGGGAGGTAAGTGTAACCTAGTAAACAGAGAGGTAAGTGTAACCTAGTAAACAGGGAGGTAAGTGTAACCTAGTAAACAGGGAGGTAAGTGTAACCTAGTAAACAGGGAGGTAAGTGTAACCTACTAGACAGGGAGGTAAGTGTAACCTAGTAAACAGGGAGGTAAGTGTAACCTACTAGACAGAGAGGTAAGTGTAACCTACTAGACAGGGAGGTAAGTGTAACCTAGTAGACAGGGAGGTAAGTGTAACCTACTAGACAGGGAGGTAAGTGTAACCTACTAGACAGGGAGGTAAGTGAAACCTACTAGACAGGGAGGTAAGTGTAACCTAGTAAACAGGGAGGTAAGTGTAACCTAGTAAACAGGGAGGTAAGTGTAACCTACTAGACAGAGAGGTAAGTGTAACCTACTAGACAGGGAGGTAAGTGTAACCTACTAGCCAGGGAGGTAAGTGTAACCTAGTAGACAGGGAGGTAAGTGTAACCTACTAGACAGAGAGGTAAGTGTAACCTAGTAGACAGGGAGGTAAGTGTAACCTAGTAGACAGGGAGGTAAGTGTAACCTACTAGACAGAGAGGTAAGTGTAACCTAGTAAACAGGGAGGTAAGTGTAACCTAGTAAACAGGGAGGTAAGTGTAACCTACTAGACAGAGAGGTAAGTGTAACCTAGTAAACAGGGAGGTAAGTGTAACCTACTAAACAGAGAGGTAAGTGTAACCTAGTAAACAGGGAGGTAAGTGTAACCTAGTAAACAGGGAGGTAAGTGTAACCTACTAGACAGAGAGGTAAGTGTAACCTACTAGACAGGGAGGTAAGTGTAACCTAGTAAACAGGGAGGTAAGTGTAACCTACTAGACAGAGAGGTAAGTGTAACCTAGTAGACAGGGAGGTAAGTGTAACCTAGTAGACAGGGAGGTAAGTGTAACCTACTAGACAGAGAGGTAAGTGTAACCTAGTAGACAGGGAGGTAAGTGTAACCTAGTAAACAGGGAGGTAAGTGTAACCTAGTAGACAGGGAGGTAAGTGTAACCTAGTAGACAGGGAGGTAAGTGTAACCTAGTAAACAGGGAGGTAAGTGTAACCTAGTAGACAGGGAGGTAAGTGTAACCTAGTAGACAGGGAGGTAAGTGTAACCTACTAGACAGGGAGGTAAGTGAAACCTACTAGACAGGGAGGTAAGTGTAACCTAGTAAACAGGGAGGTAAGTGTAACCTAGTAAACAGGGAGGTAAGTGTAACCTACTAGACAGAGAGGTAAGTGTAACCTACTAGACAGGGAGGTAAGTGAAACCTACTAGACAGGGAGGTAAGTGTAACCTAGTAAACAGGGAGGTAAGTGTAACCTACTAGACAGAGAGGTAAGTGTAACCTACTAGACAGGGAGGTAAGTGTAACCTACTAGACAGAGAGGTAAGTGTAACCTACTAGACAGGGAGGTAAGTGTAACCTACTAGACAGGGAGGTAAGTGTAACCTACTAGACAGGGAGGTAAGTGTAATCTACTAGAAAGGGAGGTAAGTGTAACCTACTAGACAGGGAGGTAAGTGAAACCTACTAGACAGGGAGGTAAGTGTAACCTAGTAAACAGGGAGGTAAGTGTAACCTACTAGACAGGGAGGTAAGTGTAACCTAGTAGACAGGGAGGTAAGTGTAACCTACTAGACAGGGAGGTAAGTGTAACCTACTAGACAGGGAGGTAAGTGTAACCTAGTAAACAGGGAGGTAAGTGTAACCTAGTAAACAGGGAGGTAAGTGTAACCTAGTAAACAGGGAGGTAAGTGTAACCTAGTAAACAGGGAGGTAAGTGTAACCTAGTAAACAGGGAGGTAAGTGTAACCTACTAGACAGGGAGGTAAGTGTAACCTAGTAAACAGGGAGGTAAGTGTAACCTACTAGACAGAGAGGTAAGTGTAACCTACTAGACAGGGAGGTAAGTGTAACCTACTAGACAGGGAGGTAAGTGTAACCTACTAGACAGGGAGGTAAGTGTAACCTACTAGACAGGGAGGTAAGTGTAACCTACTAGACAGGGAGGTAAGTGTAACCTACTAGACAGGGAGGTAAGTGTAATCTACTAGACAGGGAGGTAAGTGTAACCTACTAGACAGGGAGGTAAGTGAAACCTACTAGACAGGGAGGTAAGTGTAACCTAGTAAACAGGGAGGTAAGTGTAACCTACTAGACAGGGAGGTAAGTGTAACCTAGTAGACAGGGAGGTAAGTGTAACCTACTAGACAGGGAGATAAGTGTAACCTAGTAAACAGGGAGGTAAGTGTAACCTACTAGACAGGGAGGTAAGTGTAACCTACTAGACAGGGAGGTAAGTGTAACCTAGTAAACAGGGAGGTAAGTGTAACCTAGTAGACAGGGAGGTAAGTGTAACCTACTAGACAGGGAGGTAAGTGTAACCTAGTAAACAGGGAGGTAAGTGTAACCTACTAGACAGGGAGGTAAGTGTAACCCACTAGACAGAGAGGTAAGTGTAACCTACTAGACAGGGAGGTAAGTGTAACCTACTAGACAGGGAGGTAAGTGTAACCTACTAGACAGAGAGGTAAGTGTAACCTACTAGACAGGGAGGTAAGTGTAACCTACTAGACAGGGAGGTACGTGTAACCTACTAGACAGGGAGGTAAGTGTAACCTAATAGACAGGGAGGTAAGTGTAACCTACTAGACAGGGAGGTAAGTGTAACCTACTAAACAGAGAGGTAAGTGTAACCTACTAGACAGGGAGGTAAGTGTAACCTACTAGACAGGGAGGTAAGTGTAACCTACTAGACAGGGAGGTAAGTGTAACCTACTAGACAGGGAGGTAAGTGTAACCTACTAGACAGGGAGGTAAGTGTAACCTACTAGACAGGGAGGTAACTGCTGAGAGAAATACTTTATACTGTGTTTGATTGGAGTTCAATTGAATAGAAGTCTGTCCTGTTTGTTTCTTATTCCAGGTGTGGCTGGAACAGTTGAAACCTCTAGCCAATCAGATCAAGAGTAAGTCTGTGTGATTGAGTAGTAGTAACTGAGTGAGAATATGTATACACATTTCTTTTGAATGTGGTTAATCTCTCTCCCTCTCCCTCCCTCTCCCTCTCAGACACCAGTGATCTGTTCTTCAGATTCATCGTCAAGTTCTTTCCTCCAGACCCAGGGCAGCTGCAGAGAGGACTCACCAGGTGTGTGAGTGTGTGTGTGTGTTAGTGACGTGCCTTCCCCAGATACATTAGTCAGTGATAGTGTTTCTATCAGTAGAGGGTCTCTCACTAGGGCCATCGTCAGTGATAGTGTTTCTGTCAGTAGAGGGTCTCTCACTAGGGCCATCGTCAGTGATAGTGTTTCTATCAGTAGAGTAACACTCACTAGGGCCATCGTCAGTGATAGTGTTTCTATCAGTACAGGGTCTCTCACTAGGGCCATCGTCAGTGATAGTGTTTCTATCAGTAGAGGGTCTCTCACTAGGGCCATCGTCAGTGATAGTGTTTCTATCAATAGAGGGTCTCTCACTAGGGCCATCGTCAGTGATAGTGTTTCTATCAGTAGAGGGTCTCTCACTAGGGCCATCGTCAGTGATAGTGTTTCTATCAGTAGAGTATCACTCACTAGGGCCATCGTCAGTGATAGTGTTTCTATCAGTAGAGGGTCTCTCACTAGGGCCATCGTCAGTGATAGTGTTTCTATCAGTAGAGTAACACTCACTAGGGCCATCGTCAGTGATAGTGTTTCTGTCAATAGGGGGTCTCTCACTAGGGCCATCGTCAGTGATAGTGTTTCTATCAGTAGAGTATCACTCACTAGGGCCATCGTCAGTGATAGTGTTTCTATCAGTAGAGGGTCTCTCACTAGGGCCATCGTCAGTGATAGTGTTTCTATCAGTAGAGTAACACTCACTAGGGCCATCGTCAGTTATAGTGTTTCTGTCAGTAGATGGTCTCTCACTAGGGCCATCGTCAGTGATAGTGTTTCTATCAGTAGAGTAACACTCACTAGGGCCATCGTCAGTGATAGTGTTTCTGTCAGTAGAGGGTCTCTCACTAGGGCCATCGTCAGTGATAGTGTTTCTATCAGTAGAGGGTCTCTCACTAGGGCCATCGTCAGTGATAGTGTTTCTATCAGTAGAGGGTCTCTCACTAGGGCCATCGTCAGTGATAGTGTTTCTATCAGTAGAGGGTCTCTCACTAGGGCCATCGTCAGTGATAGTGTTTCTCCACAGTAGAGGGTCTCTCACTAGGGCCATCGTCAGTGATAGTGTTTCTATCAGTAGAGGGTCTCTCACTAGGGCCATCGTCAGTGATAGTGTTTCTGTCAGTAGAGGGTCTCTCACTAGGGCCATCGTCAGTGATAGTGTTTCTATCAGTAGAGGGTCTCTCACTAGGGCCATCGTCAGTGATAGTGTTTCTCCACAGTAGAGGGTCTCTCACTAGGGCCATCGTCAGTGATAGTGTTTCTATCAGTAGAGGGTCACTCACTAGGGCCATCGTCAGTGATAGTGTTTCTATCAGTAGAGGGTCTCTCACTAGGGCCATCGTCAGTGATAGTGTTTCTGTCAGTAGATGGTCACTCACTAGGGCCATCGTCAGTGATAGTGTTTCTATCAGTAGAGGGTCACTCACTAGGGCCATCGTCAGTGATAGTGTTTCTGTCAGTAGAGGGTCTCTCACTAGGGCCATCGTCAGTGATAGTGTTTCTATCAGTAGAGGGTCACTCACTAGGGCCATCGTCAGTGATAGTGTTTCTATCAGTAGAGTAACACTCACTAGGGCCATCGTCAGTGATAGTGTTTCTCCACAGTATTCTTATCCAAGGTCAACCAGTGACCCCTGCACCTGCAGTAAGGGAACATGTTCAGGATCAAATGGTTCCAACTTGTTGCAAACATACAGTACCAGTCAAAAGTTTGGACACACCTACTCATTCAAGGGTTTTTCTTGTTTTTACTATTTTCTACATTGTAGAATGATAGTGAAGACATCAAAACTATGAAATAACACATATGGAATCATGTAGTAACCAAAAAAAGTGTTAAACAAATCAAAATACAGTGGGGAAAAAAAGTATTTAGTCAGCCACCAATTGTGCAAGTTCTCCCACTTAAAAAGATGAGAGAGGCCTGTAATTTTCATCATAGGTACACGTCAACTATGACAGACAAATTGAGAGAAAAAAATCCATAAAATCACATTGTAGGATTTTTAATGAATTTATTTGCAAATTATGGTGGAAAATAAGTATTTGGTCACCTACAAACAAGCAAGATTTCTGGCTCTCACAGACCTGTAACTTCTTCTTTAAGAGGCTCCTCTGTCCTCCACTCGTTACCTGTATTAATGGCACCTGCTTGAACTTGTTATCAGTATAAAAGACACCTGTCCACAACCTCAAACAGTCGCCAACCAAACTCCACTATGTCCAAGACCAAAGAGCTGTCAAAGGACACCAGAAACAAAATTGTAGACCTGCACCAGGCTGGGAAGACTGAATCTGCAATAGGTAAGCAGCTTGGTTTGAATAAATCAACTGTGGGAGCAATTATTAGGAAATGGAAGACATACAAGACCACTGATAATCTCCCTCGATCTGGGGTTCCACACAAGATCTCACCCCGTGGGGTCAAAATGATCACAAGAACGGTGAGCAAAAATCCCAGAACCACACGGGGGGACCTAGAGAATGACCTGCAGAGAGCTGGGACCAAAGTAACAAAGCCTACCATCAGTAACACACTACGCCGCCAGGGACTCAAATCCTGCAGTGCCAGACGTGTCCCCCTGCTTAAGGCAGTACATGTCCAGGCCCGTCTGAAGTTTGCTAGAGTGCATTTGGATGATCCAGAAGAGGATTGGGAGAATGTCATATGGTCAGATGAAACCAAAATAGAACTTTTTGGTAAAAACTCAACTCGTCGTGTTTGGAGGACAAAGAATGCTGAGTTGCATCCAAAGAACACCATACCTACTGTGAAGCATGGGGGTGGAAACATCATGCTTTGGGGCTGTTTTTCTGCAAAGGGACCGGGATGACTGATCCGTGTAAAGGAAAGAATGAATGGGGCCATGTATCGTGAGATTTTGAGTGAAAACCTCCTTCCATCAGCAAGGGCATTGAAGATGAAACGTGGCTGGGTCTTTCAGCATGACAATGATCCCAAACACACCGCCCGGGCAACGACGGAGTGGCTTCGTAAGCATTTCAAGGTCCTGGAGTGGCCTAGCCAGTCTCCAGATCTCAACCCCATAGAAAATCTTTGGAGGGAGTTGAAAGTCCGTGTTGCCCAGCGACAGCCCCAAAACATCACTGCTCTAGAGGAGATCTGCATGGAGGAATGGGCCAAAATACCAGCAACAGTGTGTGAAAACCTTGTGAAGACTTACAGAAAACGTTTGATCTGTGTCATTGCCAACAAAGGGTATATAACAAAGTATTGAGAAACTTTTGTTATTGACCAAATACTTATTTTCCACCATCATTTGCAAATAAAATCATAAAAAATCCTACAATGTGATTTCTGGATTTTTTTTTCTCATTTTGTCTGTCATAGTTGACGTGTACCTATGATGAAAATGACAGGCCTCTCTCATCTTTTTAAGTGGGAGAACTTGCACAATTGGTGGCTGACTAAATACTTTTTTTCCCCACTGTATATATTTAGATTTTAGATTCTTCAAAGTAGCCATCCTTTGCCTTGATGACAGCTTTGCACACTCTTGGCAATCTCTCAACCAGCTTCATGAGGAGACGGAATCTAAAACAAAAATCCAGAAAATCACATTGTATGATTTTTAAGTAATTCATTTTCATTTTATTGCATGACATAAGTATTTGATCACCTACCAACCAGTAAGAATTCCGGCTCTCACAGACCTGTGAGAGCCAGTCTCCAGACCTGAACCCAATAGAACATCTTTGGAGGGAGCTGAAAGTCCGTATTGTCCAGCGACGGCCCCGAAACCTGAAGGATCTGGAGAAGGTCTGTAAGCAGGAGTGGGCCAAAATCCCTGCTGCAGTGTGTGCAAACCTGGTCAAGACCTACAGGAAACGTATGATCTCTGTAATTGCAAACAAAGGTTTCTGTACCAAATATTAAGTTCTGATGTATCAAATACTTATGTCATGCAATAAAATGCAAATTAATTACTTAAAAATCATACAATGTGATTTTCTGGATTTTTGTTTTAGATTCCGTCTCTCACAGTTGAAGTGTACCTATGATAAAAATTACAGACCTCTACATGCTTTGTAAGTAGGAAAACCTGCAAAATCGGCAGTGTATCAAATACTTGTTCTCCCCACTGTATATCTAGCTGACCCAGGGTGTACAGTATATCTATCTATCTGACCCAGGTGTCTTCTCCTCTGTGCCAGGTATCTGTTTGCTCTCCAGATAAAGCAGGACCTCTCTACAGGCAGTCTGACCTGTAATGACAACAGCGCCGCCCTGCTGGTCTCCCATTTACTGCAGTGTGAGTCAAGCCTAATCAGTTACACCTAGAGAGGGAACAGAAGCCAACGGGCCGAAATCAGTGTTTTAGTTTTCTGTTGTAAAATATATATTTTTATGTTTTGCTATTGCACAACCCTGCCATTCACTGTTTAGATAACATGTATTCCTCCATAACTTGCTACATTTGCACACACTGTATATATATTTTCTGTTGTATTTTTGACTTTATGTTTTGTTTACCCCATATGTAACTCTGTGTTGTTGTTTTTTATCGCACTGCTTTGCTTTATCTTGGCCAGGTCGCAGTTGTAAATGAGAACTTGTTCTCAACTGGCTTACCTGGTTAAATAAAGGTGAAATAAAGGTGAAATAAATAAATAAAATTTAAATAAATCCTTGGATTATAGCCGTAACTCAAGCCTCAAATTAACCTACCTGAAATGACTGACTTATTTGCTGTGTGTGTTTGTACATATGCCTTTGTGTGTGTGTGTTCCTCCATATGTGTGCGTCAATGCGTGAGGCATGCATGTGTGCTTCCGTCCGTGCACGTGTGCTTCCGTCCGTGCACGTGTGCTTCCGACTGTGCACGTGTGCTTCCGTCCGTGCACGTGTGCTTCCGACCGTGCACGTTTGCTTCCGACCGTGCACGTGTGCTTCCGACCGTGCACGTGTGCTTCCGTCCGTGCATGTGTGTATGCGTGTGTGTTGTGCAGCAGAGCTGGGAGACTACGAGGAAGAGTTGGACATCCACCATCTAGAGCTGAAACAATACGTTCCTAACCAGGAATACCTGGACCACAAGATCATGAAGTTCCACAGGAAACACAGGTAAGCACTTAGCATTAGCATCTACTGTCACTGCCATAGAGATCCTATGGTCCCTGTGGAAGCGCTTCCTTTGCATTAGCATCTACTGTCCCTGCCATAGAGATCCTATGGTCCCTGTGGAAGCGCTTCCTTAGCATTAGCATCTACTGTCACTGCCATAGAGATCCTATGGTCCCTGTGGAAGCGCTTCCTTAGCATTAGTATCTACTGTCAATGCCATAGTTATCAGGGTTTAAAATTACATTTTGGTCCACCAGCCACTGTGGCAGGTAGATTAAAAAATCTACCAGCCACTCAGATTTTTTACCAGCCATTTTTTCTGCTTAAAATACACCAACAAAACACAAAAGAAATGGAGGAGCATGCTTTGTAAAGTTCCTAAAACAAGAAATGTATTACTAGTAAGAAATAATGTGGCATATTGTTTAATTTCATTTTTTTGTATCACAGATGAGACAAAACATTTCACCTGCCCCTTTAAGTGCGGGAGGTTACCGTGGTAACACGACTGCAGTCATGTTTGTGCCTATGAGATTGAAGTCTTCTCTTCCCTAGCAGTTGAAACTCAAACATTGAAAAACAGCCTAGCTGGTGAACAAAACAATGTAAATAGCCAAGAAACACAAGGACAAAGTCTCACTTCACTAGACTTTAGCTTCAAGTAAATTAGACCAACTTTTATGCCTGTGTTTAGCGCTTCTAAAAATGCACCTTTCACTCAGCTCTTCAAGTGCGCACGGCCCCCCCCCCCCCCAACGCCAGGCAGTGTTGCAGCGTGAGGTGAAATAGACTTTATAGGATTCGTAGTTCTTTGACTTTGTGCGATTAATTTACCAGATATGAAACAAAACGGCAGAAATACTTTGAAGACAGCTACTGCAGCATTTATTTGACTATACATGTGATCATACTCGACAATTTCTATTCACAAATGCGAGTGAAATGCTCGCACTGTGGGAACCCTGACCACCAGCCAACGTGGCTGGTGAAACAGACATTTGACCTGCAAATAGGTAAATCACTTCAGGTGGGTTAATTTGACCTGCAAGTTAGGGCTGTAATCCAAGGGAATGGAATAAATGTTATCTACACAGCAAATGGCATGGTTGTGTACACAATTAGCAAAACGTTAAAAAAATGTAGTTTACAACAGAAAACCAAAAACACTGATTTCTTATTAGACAAGTTCCCTGCCTGTTTCGGCCCGTTGCCTTCTGTTCCCTTTCTACCTGCAGGTGGCGGGTGTTCATTTTAGGCCCTGATAGAGATCCTGTGGTCCTTGTGGAAGCACTTCCTTAGCATTAGCATCTACTGTCCCTGCCATAGAGATCCTGTGGTCCTTGTGGAAGCACTTCCTTAGCATTAACATCT
>NW_028166200.1:609419-654419 GCF_964263955.1 Coregonus lavaretus | reverse complement strand
GGAGGAGAATATGGAGGGGTATATGGAGGGATATATGGAGGGGTATATGGAGGAGAATATGGAGGGGTATATGGAGGAGAATATGGAGGGGTATATGGAGGGGAATATGGAAGAGAATATGGAGGGGAATATGGAGGGGAATATGGAGGGGAATATGGAGGGGTATATGGAGGGGTATATGGAGGAGAATATGGAGGGGTATATGGAGGGATATATGGAGGGGTATATGGAGGAGAATGTGGAGGGGTATATGGAGGAGAATATGGAGGGGTATATGGAGGGGAATATGGAGGGGAATATGGAGGGATATATGGAGGGGTATATGGAGGAGAATATGGAGGGGTATATGGAGGGGAATATGGAGGAGAATATGGAGGGGTATATGGAGGGGAATATGGAGGGGAATATGGAGGGGAATATGGAGGAGAATATGGAGGGGTATATGGAGGGGAATATGGAGGGGAATATGGAGGGGAATATGGAGGGGAATATGGAGTTGAATATGGAGGGGTATAGGGAGGGGAATATGGAGGAGAATATGGAGGGGTATGTGGAGGGAAATATGGAGGGGAATATGGAGCGGAATATGGAGGGGAATATGGAGGGGAATATGGAGGGGTATATGGAGGGGTATATGGAGGGGAATATGGAGGGGTATATGGAGGGGAATATGGAGGAGAATATGGAGGGGTATATGGAGGGGAATATGGAGGGGAATATGGAGGAGAATATGAAGGGGTATATGGAGGGGTATATGGAGGGGAATATGGAGGGGAATATGGAGGGATATATGGAGGGTATATGGAGGGGAATATGGAGGGGTATATGGAGGGGAATATGGAGGGGAATATGGAGGGGAATATGGAGGGGTATATGGAGGGATATATGGAGGGTATATGGAGGGGAATATGGAGGGATATATGGAGGGTTATATGGAGGAGAATATGGAGGGGTATATGGAGGGGAATATGGAGGGGAATATGGAGGGGTATATGGAGGGGTATATGGAGGAGAATATGGAGGGGTATATGGAGGGATATATGGAGGGGTATATGGAGGAGAATATGGAGGGGTATATGGAGGAGAATATGGAGGGGTATATGGAGGGGAATATGGAAGAGAATATGGAGGGGAATATGGAGGGGAATATGGAGGGGAATATGGAGGGGTATATGGAGGGGTATATGGAGGAGAATATGGAGGGGTATATGGAGGGATATATGGAGGGGTATATGGAGGAGAATATGGAGGGGTATATGGAGGAGAATATGGAGGGGTATATGGAGGAGAATATGGAGGGGTATATGGAGGGGTATATGGAGGGGAATATGGAGGGGAATATGGAGGGGTATATGGAGGGGTATATGGAGGGGAATATGGAGGGGAATATGGAGGGATATATGGAGGGGTATATGGAGGGGTATATGGAGGGGAATATGGAGGGGTATATGGAGGGGAATATGGAGGGGTATATGGCGGGGTATATGGAGGGGAATATGGAGGGGTATATGGAGGGGAATATGGAGGGGTATATGGAGGGGTATATGGAGGGGAATATGGAGGGGTATATGGAGGGGAATATGGAGGGGTATATGGCGGGATATATGGAGGGGTATATGGAGGGATATATGGAGGGGTATATGGAGGGGTATATGGAGGGGAATATGGAGGGATATATGGAGGGGTATATGGAGGGGTATATGGAGGGGAATATGGAGGGGAATATGGAGGGGTATATGGAGGGTATATGGAGGGGAATATGGAGGGGTATATGGAGGAGAATATGGAGGAGTATATGGAGGGGAATATGGAGGGATATATGGAGGGTTATATGGAGGAGAATATGGAGGGGTATATGGAGGGGAATATGGAGGGGAATATGGAGGGGTATATGGAGGGGTATATGGAGGAGAATATGGAGGGGTATATGGAGGGATATATGGAGGGGTATATGGAGGAGAATATGGAGGGGTATATGGAGGAGAATATGGAGGGGTATATGGAGGGGTATATGGAGGGGAATATGGAGGGGAATATGGAGGGGTATATGGAGGGATATATGGAGGGTATATGGAGGGGAATATGGAGGGGTATATGGAGGGGAATATGGAGGGGAATATGGAGGGGAATATGGAGGGGTATATGGAGGGATATATGGAGGGTATATGGAGGGGAATATGGAGGGGTATATGGAGGGGTATATGGAGGGGAATATGGAGGAGTATATGGAGGGGAATATGGAGGGGTATATGGAGGGGAATATGGAGGGTATATGGAGGGGAATATGGAGGGGTATATCGAGGGGAATATGGAGGGGTATATGGAGGGGTATATGGAGGGATATATGGAGGGATATATGGAGGGATATATGGAGGGGTATATGGAGGGATATATGGAGGGGTATATGGAGGGGAATATGGAGGGGTATATGGAGGGATATATGGAGGGTATATGGAGGGGAATATGGAGGGCTATATGGAGGGGAATATGGAGGGGTATATGGAGGGGAATATGGAGGGGTATATGGAGGGGTATATGGAGGGGAATATGGAGGGATATATGGAGGGGTATATGGAGGGGAATATGGAGGGGAATATATGGAGGGGAATATATGGAGGGTATATGGAGGGGAATATGGAGAGGTATATGGAGGGGAATATGGAGGGGAATATGGAGGGGTATATGGAGGGGAATATGGAGGGGTATATGGAGGGATATATGGAGGGGTATATGGAGGGGAATATGGAGGGGTATATGGAGGGGAATATGGAGGGGAATATGGAGGGGTATATGGAGGGGAATATGGAGGGGTATATGGAGGGATATATGGAGGGGTATATGGAGGGGAATATGGAGGGGTATATGGAGGGATATATGGAGGGGAATATGGAGGGGTATATGGAGGGGTATTTTGAGAACCTATTATAAGTGGAAGGATAAGTAATGAAGGTATGAGTGATGAAGACTGAGTTGTATTATGGTTGTAGTTGGCCTACCTAATGGCCACATTTGTTTTCAATATAATAATTGAATGTGAACATACCATTGACAAAGACTGACGTGTCGTTGAATGTCGATGCCGACTCCAGAGTCTGTCTTCCGACTGTATTCTGTCAGTATCCACTCGGTCATTCTGAGGGGGATATGGAGGGGTATATATCCACTCTGTCATTTTGAGGGGGATATGGAGGGGGATATATCCACTGTCATTCTGAGGGGGATATGGAGGGGGATATATCCACTGTCATTCTGAGGGGGATATGGAGGGGGATATATCCACTGTCATTCTGAGGGGGATATGGAGGGGGATATATCCACTGTCATTCTGAGGGGGATATGGAGGGGGATATATCCACTGTCATTCTGAGGGGGATATGGAGGGGGATATATCCACTGTTATTCTGAGGGGGATATGGAGGGGGATATATCCACTCTGTCATTCTGAAAGTTTTTCCTCTGATGACGAAACGCAGAGGATGACGTGGTAGTGTTTTGGTGTGCGTTCGTTTTATCCTGCCAGGGGTGCTGGGTCAGCGCCAGCAGCGTTTTCATCTTGTTAAACTCGTGGAGCAGTTTAACAACAAATTCTTTTTTGGGGGGAAAACAGAGTTTTTCCCAATGCATTTCGTTTTATAGCTTATCTCATGCTATTCTATACATTTTGCCATGAAGATGATAGAACATTTTGCAGTTTTAAAGCAAATTTCCTGCTATTCCACACAGTATGAAAAAATATATATTTTATGTATGCACTGGATAAGAGCGTCTGCTAAATGACTAATATGTAAATGTAAATGTAAATTTTGCTATGAGGCTGAGAGAAAATGTAGCATTTTAAAGCTAATTTCCTGCAATTCTACACATTTTGCCATTGCCTATGATGTGTTCATATACTTTTATTTTATATAAAAAAAATGTTTTATTGTGTGGGATGAATCAACCTGTTCTGAATATTGGGGACATGTCCCCCCCATCCCCTGTGGCAATTTCAGCCATGAGTAAAACACAGAGCAGTCTAAACTCTTTGATCCTTTAAAAACCTGCTTCATGTAAAATATTTTGTGCTACAGCTTGGAAAATAAATACAATGTGACTCTGGATGACAACATAAGACAATTTGTTTCCAACTACGGTATCTAGGCAATACTGGTATCGTGACAACCCTACCAATGACAATTTCAATAATCCACGGTAACATGTCCATCCACATCATGTTCTCCACCAGCTCTACAAGCAGTACCACCCGTTACCGCGCCCCGGAGGCCACGCCCTCGCTCACAGCGAAGGGGAAGTGGAACGACAACGGGAAGTGGGAGGAGCTAACCCTAAACGCAGCCAATCAGCTGTCGAGGTGGTCTTCTCCACGGAACTCCAGCGGTCCCGCCTCCCACAAGCTTTCCACCTATCAACGGCCTCTCCTAAGCAAAAGTCCGCCTCTACATCGGTAGACATCGGGGAAAGGAGGGCGGGGGGGCAACGGCAGGGAGGGGCCGGGCATAGATTCGGAGGAGGGGTTTACCATGGAAACAGCAGGGCCAAACGTCGGCCCAAACCCCAGTCCGCCTCCGACGCGCAGCAATTGGTCCTCCTGTATCCCAATAACCCCGCTTACAAGTTCCATCCAGTCCTTCCAACATTCCCATTGGCCAGTTATCCGCACGGACAGGCCTACTTTTTGGACGGCGCCGTCACCTCATTGGAGCGTCTCCCGCAGATGCACCGCTTAGACCACGCCCCGTTGGAGGGGCTGACACGCCCTTCTCTCTACTCACGCTCTGATTCGTCCTCCCTGTCGCCACTCAGGCGGAATCTCCGCCCATCCGGGCTGGGATTGGCCAGGGTCTACCAGGGCGGGCTCTCGAGCGGAAACGCAGCCAGGAGATTGGACGTCGGGAGAATAGAGGCGGGGCATTACAGCGACGACTCCAACTTCCTGCCTGGACTTCCTCGTCGTGCCACCAGCCAACCGGACGTCAAGTTCCCCAGAGTAGTCCCCGCCTCCAACCCCGCCTCTGAGTTCCGTCCCCTAGGTTACTACCCCCACCTGTCACGTCACCAGACTCCACAAAGACCCTCCTACCTGCCTCTAAACTCCTCCCCCTTACCAGACCGGCCCACCTCGCTGTGTGTCCTAGGGGGAGTCGGTGGAAGCTACAGCGATTCAGACCCAGAGGTCTTCTATCCCTACTACAGCCCAGCACCCCCGTTGGGTAAAGTGGTACGGTCCAATGCTCTGGCTAGGATGAGGTTCTCCTCTGGGAGTTTACAACTGGAGGAGGAAGAGGAGGGGGAAGAGGAAGAGGAGAGGTATAGCAGTGGGGGAGAGGGGAAGCCTCGGATTACCAAATTGAGACTGTAGAATAGTGTTGTGTGACGTGTGTGTGTGTGTGTGTGTGTGTGTGTGTGTGTGTGTGTGTGTGGTCAGGATGACATTTGGTGTATTCAGGATGCTTTGTACATTGAATGGACACTCCAAAACGTATACAGTGTTGAATTGAACGTTCGGTTACAGACATGTGCCCGTTTTGTACAACTTTACAAAAAGTAGCGTATCCTGTTTTGATTGAAGGTTTTGGTACATGTCTCAATTAATCTGTCAATAAAGTGTGTAATCTGTATGAAGATCACGGTGTCTTTACTTGAGAACGAACATGATCTGAACATCATATTCATAAAGCATCGACACTGAACAAAAATTTTACTCAGCATGCAACAATTACAAAGATTTTACTGAGTTACAGTTCATATAAGGATATCACTCAATTGAAATAAAATGCATTAGGCCCTAATCTATGTATTTCACATGACTGGGAATACAGATATGCATCTGTTGGTCACAGATACCTTAAAAAAAAAAAAAAAAAAAAAAAGTAAGGGCGTGGATCAGAAAACCAGTCAGTATCTGTTGTGACCGCAATTTGCCTCTCGCAGCGCTACACATCTCCTTCGCATAGAGTTGATCAGAAGTGGAGTGCTAATCTAGAAAATCAGTTTTATCTTTCAGATCATAATAAATAAAATATTATATGGAGCAGGGTTGGGGTCAATTCCATTTAAATTCAGGAAGTAAACCAACATTACAATTGCAATTCTCTTCAATGCTTTTCAATGGAGGAAACATTTGAATTGGAGTTTGGTTATTTTTTTATTTTTTTATTTACTCGAATTGAAATGGAATTGACCCCAAACCCTGATATGGACCTGATGCTAGATCAGCATTTCTACTTTGAGACACTTTTTGAATACGTCCCTCTGGATATAAAATCAATACCCATTTTACTAAACATTTTAACTACATCGATTCAGAGGCTTTGACTAACAAAGCAGCACGTAGCCGAAAACACTGCAACACACAAATGTTAAGGCCAAAATGTAATATTTATTCCAAAAAAATCCCACACAAATGAACTTTAAAACATACACAAAAGATTGTTAAACACAAGCACACATCTTCCCCTCAGCATTTCTCCCGACACACTCTTTACTGTTACCAATAAACGTATAATTTTTTTTTATCAAACTATATTTACAACATTACTCTTTCAACATCTATTGAAATCTAAAAATGGATCATGCAACATTTTCTAAATTTCCCAGACAAATTAGATATGTGTGATCTACTAATCCCATATAAAAACAAGAAATGTAATATTTAAATGTATCCAATATACAGGTAACGTTAAAAAGCAGGTCCATGAGTTTTTAATTTTGTTGAAAATGTGGAGGAAATGTGAAAAACGACTCTAGATGGCACTGGTGTGGGTGCTACGGAACTGGAATGGGTGCTACGGAACTGGAATGGGTGCTACGGAACTGGAATGGGTGCTACGGAACTGGAATGTTGGTGGGATGACATTCTAACTGAATTCTGGAATAGAACACTGGGGATAAATGTCAACAAAAACCCTACACTCCTGAACAGCGTTTTGACACTCCACTGGCTCCTAGGTTAGGATCCCTATCCGTCTCCTTGGCCTTAACCCTTCAATGTTTTCCGATCTGTAAGGTCGAATCAACATAGTGGAAGCTCCACCACTACACTGATTATACCTATCAAGAGCCTTCAGACATGCTAACATTGAGGGGGTTAAAAGACGAAGGGCAAGGGGTTAGACGGGTAGTGATTTGTAACCAGCTGAGAGTTAATGAGTAATATACCCAGTGAATGAACAGGCAACAGACGAGCTAGCTGGTTGGGGAAAGTACATCTCTATGTGTCGAGGTAGACAGTACATCGTAGCCTTTTCCACTGTGGCTAAGACCCAAGATAGTCAGCAAAGCAAGATAGTTTAGTTACATTACTGGGGTGTGTGTTTGGACAGACAGCGAAACTTTTGACTAGACTGAACTTTTACATTTCTTCTTTCTTCCCTCTTTCGTTTAGCTGGAATCTACCTCCAATCTCTCTCTCCTTCCATCTCTTCTCCTTTATGTTGGAGTGAAACTGAGAGAGAGAGAGAGAGATTTATTAGAAGAGAGAGAGAGAGGGGGGAGAGAGAAAGATTTATCAGAAGAAGAGAGAGGGGGAGAGAGAGAGAGAGAGAGAGAGAGGATGAGAGGAGAGAGACTTACTTCTGGAAGCGTGCTATGATCCTGGCGACCATCTTGTCTGTGACTCCAGGACAGACGTCTTCAGCCAGCTGGATGTTTCTCTCCAACTCCTCTATAGCATGCCTCTGTTCGGCACCGTCCCGGTGATCAAACCTCAGCTGCAACATATACATTCAGAAATGTCCAATAACACTGTCTGAACATATCAACATGCATATGAAGCATATTTACCTCAGAGAAGACTGTGGCTTTACTGATGGACTTCAAGTGCTGCTCTTGGTCCTGGTCTTGGTCCTGGGGGGGGGGGGGGGTGGGGAGCGTGAGAGAGAGAGGTTAGCTAGGGATGTTAACAAGGAAATCCTCTGTGCAGACGAACCAACCAACACACACTGACCGCTCCACTGAGCACCTTCCTGACGTCCTTATCTTTCTTCCGTACGGTGGTGAACGACCACTCGGGCTGTGACGGGCTGTTCTCCTTGTTACTGGACTCACTGAGGAGAGAGATGAAAAGGTTACACACACACACCACCCCCCACCTCACCCCCCGCCACACACACACCACCCCCCCGCCACACACACCACCCCCCCCTCACCCCCCCCCCCACCCCTAGACCTACCTATCGTCGTCTGAGCTAGAGTCGTCATCACTGTGTTCTTCAGTCTTCCATCTCTGAAACCTGTCTATCAGTTCAGTCAGGTAGGAAGTCTTCTTGCAGTTCTTTACTATGAACTTATGTTTCAACAACTCTCCGGCTGAGGGTCTCTGGAGGAGGGAGGGAGGGAGTAGGAGAGAAAGAGGAGAGGGAGGGAGGGAGTAGAGTAGGAGAGAAAGAGGAGAGAGAAGGAGTAGAGTAGGAGAGAAAGAGGAGAGAGAGGGAGGGAGTAGAGTAGGAGAGAAAGAGGAGAGGGAGGGAGGGAGTAGGAGAGAAAGAGGAGAGAAAGGGAGGGAGTAGAGTAGGAGAGAAAGAGGAGAGAGAAGGAGTAGAGTAGGAGAGAAAGAGGAGAGGGAGGGAGGGAGTAGAGTAGGAGAGAAAGAGGAGAGAGAGGGAGGGAGTAGAGTAGGAAAGAAAGAGGAGAGAGAGGGAGGGAGTAGAGTAGGAGAGAAAGAGGAGAGAGAAGGAGTAGAGTAGGAGAGAAAGAGGAGAGAGAGGGAGGGAGTAGAGTAGGAGAGAAAGAGGAGAGAGAAGGAGTAGAGTAGGAGAGAAAGAGGAGAGAGAAGGTAGGAGAAAATAAATAGAAGAATTGGGTAGCGAAGCAAAATATATTCAACCAACAGGTGGCAGCAACAAGCAAGATGTCTCACACAGGTTGAATCTCAATTGTATTTCCTCGATTCCTGACATCCTTTCACACGGATGAAGATCAGCAGGGAGCAACCTCAGATCTTCTCTCATCAAAATTCGTTTTTTTGAGAAAGAGACAAGGAGATGAGGACAAAAGGAAGGAAGTAAACCCATGGACACGCCCCCCCCCCCCCCCCCCCCCGCCTCCAATGTACTTACGAAGACTGGATCCTTATTGAGACAGGAGTCAGTGAACTCCTTGAAGCTCTTGGAGAAATCTCCCCCGAGGGAGGGGGGACTGCTCTTCGGGATCAGGAAGAGAACTCTCATAGGGTGTATGTCACTGTTTGGAGGCTCTCCTTTAGCTAGCTCTATCGCTGTTATACCCAAAGACCAGATATCAGCCTAGAGGGGGGGGGGGGAGAATGAACAGAACAACAACCACCACAGGGTTGAACATTTAAACAACAACAACAACCACAGGATTTGAACATTTAAACAACAACAACCACAGGGTTGAACATTTAAACAACAACAGGGTTGAACATTTAAACAACAACAGGGTTGAACATTTAAACAACAACAGGGTTGAACATTTAAACAACAACAACCACAGGGTTGAACATTTAAACAACAACAGGGTTGAACATTTAAACAACAACAGGGTTGAACATTTAAACAACCACAGGGTTGAACATTTAAACAACAACAACCACCACAGGGTTGAACATTTAAACAACAACAACCACAGGGTTGAACATTTAAACAACAACAACCACAGGGTTGAACATTTAAACAACAACAACCACAGGGTTCATATCACTATTAGGAGGTTGGCCTTTATCTCTGGAGTAGTGATACCAGATATCAGCCTGGAGAAGGGGGGGTCTCTCTAGATAGGACTCTAATGACAGAGTATTCAGATACACTCCATTACACACAAACACAAGTCTTTCACTCCCTCCCTGACACTTAATGGCATATAAAGTTGAAAGGTCAACCATATACACACTGACTCAACCACACCACCCTCCTAGACACTCAACCATACACACACACACACACACACACACACACACTGACTCAACCACACCACCCTCCTAGACACAAAGCAACCTAACCTAACCTAACCCCCCTCCTAGACACAAAGCAACCTAACCTAACCCCCCTCCTAGACACAAAGCAACCTAACCACACCACCCTCCTAGACACAAAGCAACCTAACCTAACCCCCCTCCTAGACACAAAGCAACCTAACCTAACCTAACCCCCCTCCTAGACACAAAGCAAACTAACCTAACCTAACCCCCCTCCTAGACACAAAGCAACCTAACCTAACCCCCCTCCTAGACACAAAGCAAACTAACCTAACCTAACCCCCCTCCTAGACACAAAGCAACCTAACCTAACCCCCCTCCTAGACACAAAGCAACCTAACCTAACCCCCCTCCTAGACACAAAGCAACCTAACCTAACCACCTACCTAGACACAAAGCAACCTAACCACACCACCCTCCTAGACACAAAGCAACCTAACCTAAACTAACCACCCTCCTAGACACAAAGCAACCTAACCTAACCCCCCTCCTAGACACAAAGCAACCTAACCTAACCACACCACCCTCCTAGACACAAAGCAACCTAAGCCAACCAGCTCAGAGAGACAAAGGAAAGAGGCGTCTCTCTCTACCTTTTGATCGTAAGCAGACTGTTGTATGACTTCCGGTGCCATCCAGAATGGTGTCCCTACAAATGTCTCCCTCTTTATCTGCGTGTCTGTCAGCTGTCCAGCCACTCCAAAGTCTGCTAGCTTCACCTCCCCGTGCTCAGAGAGAAGGACATTGGCAGCTACAGAGAGGGGGAGGGACACACACCAAATACATTTACTGGAGACATTTCCCTTTTGCAGTGTGAGTTATCCTGAACAAAAATATCAAATGCAACATGCAACAATTTCAAAGATTTTACTGAGTTACAGTTCATATAATGAAATCAGTAAATTGAAATAAATTCATTAGGCCCTAATCTATGGATTTCACATGACTGGGAATACAGATATGCATCTGTTGGTCACAGATACCTTTAAAAAAAAGGTGGGGGCATGGATCAGAAAACCAGTCAGTATCTGGTGTGACCACCATTTGCCTCATGCAGCGCGACACATCTCCTTCACATAGAGTTAATCAGACTGTTGATTGTGGCCTGTGGAATGTTGTCCCACTCCTCTTCAATGGCTGTACCAAGTTGCTGGATATTGGCGGGAACTGGAACATGCTGTCGTACACGTCGATCCAGAGCATCCCAAACATGCTCAATGGGTGACATGTCTGGTGTGTATGCAGGCCATGGAAGAACTGGAACATTTTCAGCTTCCAGGAGTTGTGTACAGATCCTTGCAACATGGGGCCGTGCATTATCATGCTGAAACATGAGGTGATGGTGGCAGATGAATGGCACGACAATGGGCCTCAGGATCTCGTCACGGTATTTCTGTGCATTCAAATTGCCATCGATAAAATGCAATTGTGTTCGTTGTCCGTAGCTTATGCCTGCCCATACCATAACCCCACAGCCACCATGGGGCACTCTGTTTACAACGTTCACATCATCAAACCACTCACCCAACAACACCATACACGTGGTCTGTGGTTGTGAGGCCGGTTGGACGTAATGCCAAATTCTCTAAAACGACGTTGAGGCGGCTTATGGTAGAGAAATCAACATTCAGTTATCTGGCAACAGCTCTGGTGGACATTCCTGCAGTCAGCATGCCAATTACACACTCCCTCAAAACTTGAGACATCTGTGGCATTGTGTTGTGTGACAAAACTGTACATTTTAGAGTGTCCTTTTATTGTCCCCAGCACAAGGTGCACCTGTGTAATGATCATGCTGTTTAATCAGCTTCTTGATATGCCACACCTGTCAGGTGGATGGATTATCTTGGCAAAGGAGAAATGCTCACTGACAGGGATGTAAACAAATTTGTGCCCAAAATTTGAGAGAAATAAGCTTTTTGTGCGTATGGAATATTTCTTGGATCTTTTATTTCAGCTCATGAAACATGGGACCAACACTTTACATGTTGCGTTTATATTTTTTTGTTCAGTTTATTTAACCCCCTAGAGTTTTGCAGTGTGAGTTAACAATAATGAACCCTGGGCACAAGCACCGCTGAGAGTTAAATCATTATCTATTTTTCAAGTAACTATTTTCAAGTAAGACGCTCATGGCCGCGGCAACACTTGATAAAGCACTCTGTTCACGCTGGCCCCCCCCAAAAAAAGTTACGCTTCCAGTGAGTGTAGCAGGTAAAAAAAAAAACTACTGGTTTTAGCTCCACACACAGAGATACACACTCCTGTACAACACCACATTTAACTAAGAGCAACACACACACACACTCCTACCTTTGATATCTCGGTGTATCTTCTTCTCTGAGTGGAGATAATCCAGACCCTTCAGAATCTCCTTCAGCATGGTGGCAATCTGGCACTCATCAAACGGACCTGCACGCAACTGGACACACACATCACACACACACACACATCACAGATCACACTTTCATAAAAGTAACCATCCACACACACACACTTACCAAGTCTAGAGCTGAACCCCCACCTAGATACTCCATGATGATCCATAGTTTACTGCCCTGAGAGACAGAGAGAGAGTTATAGCTGCAGTGTGTGTGTGTGTATGTGTGTGTGTGTGTGTGTGTGTATGTGTGTGTGTGTGTGTGTGTATGTGTGTGTATATGTGTGTGTGTGTGTGTGTGTGTATGCGTGTGTGTGTATGCGTGTGTGTGTGTGTATGTGTGTGTGTGTGTGTGTATGCGTGTGTGTGTGTGTGTGTATATATGTGTGTGTGTGTGTGTGTGTGTGTGTTCCTATCCTCACCTTTAGGTATGACCCATAGTACTTGGTGACATAGGGACTGTCACATTGACTCAGTACAGTGATCTCCTGTTGTATATCTTCAATCTCATCTTCAGCCTCTTCCAGATCTATCGTCTTAAAGAAGCAACATATTTCAGCCTCTTCCAGATTTATCGTCTTAAAGAAGCAACATATTTCAGCCTCTTCCATATTTATCATCTTAAAGAAGCAACATATTTCAGCCTCTTCCAGATGTATCGTCTTAAAGAAGCAACATATTTTAGACATATTGAACGTTTCTTGGTGATGTTTATGAAGGACACTGCTCATAATGGCTTAGTACTGCATCTTACCTTAATGGCTACTACACTCTGGGTGCGATTATCGATGCCTTTGAAGACCTCACCAAATGATCCTTTACCGATTCGCTCCAACTTGGTGAAAAGTTCCTCAGGGTCTACCTGGGACCTCTGGGATGGGGGAGAAGGGGATGGGGGAGAAGGGGAGGGGGGAGAAGGGGAGGGGGATGGGGGAGAAGGGGAGGGTGATGGGGGAGAAGGGGAAGGGGATGGGGGAGAAGGGGAGGGTGATGGGGGAGAAGGGGAGGGTGATGGGGAGAAGGGGAGGGTGATGGGGGAGAAGGGGAGGGTGATGGGGGAGAAGGGGAGGGTGATGGGGGAGAAGGGGAGGGTGATGGGGGAGAAGGGGAGGGGGGAGAAGGGGAGAAGGGGAGGGTGATGGGGAGAAGGGGATGAGGGAGAAGGGGGAGAAGGGGAGGGTGATGGGGGAGAAGGGGAGGGGGAGAAGGGGAGGGTGATGGGGGAGAAGGGGAGGGTGATGGGGGAGAAGGGGAGAAGGGGAGGGTGATGGGGGAGAAGGGGAGGGTGATGGGGGAGAAGGGGAGGGTGATGGGGGAGAAGGGGAGGGTGATGGGGGAGAAGGGGAGGGTGATGGGGGAGAAGGGGAGGGTGATGGGGGAGAAGGGGAGGGTGATGGGGGAGAAGGGGAGGGGGGAGAAGGGGAGGGTGATGGGGGAGAAGGGGAGGGGGTGAGAAGGGGAGGGGGGAGAAGGGGGGGGGTGATGGGGAGAAGGGGAAGGGGGAGAAGGGGAGGGTGATGGGGGAGAAGGGGAAGGGGATGGGGAGAAGGGGAGGGTGATGGGGGAGAAGGGGAAGGGGATGGGGAGAAGGGGAGGGTGATGGGGGAGAAGGGGAGGGTGATGGGGGAGAAGGGGATGGGGGAGAAGGGGAGGGGGATGGGGAGAAGGGGAGTGTGATGGGGGAGAAGGGGAGGGGGATGGGGGAGAAGGGGAGGGGGATGGGGAGAAGGGAGAAGGGGAGGGTGATGGGGAGAAGGGGAGGGTGATGGGGAGAAGGGGAAGGTGATGGGGAGAAGGGGATGGGGAGAAGGGGATGGGGAGAAGGGAAGGGGGAGAAGGGGAGGGGGATGGGGGAGAAGGGGATGGGGAGAAGGGGAGGGTGATAGAAGGGGAGGGGGATGGGGGAGAAGGGGATGGGGGAGAAGGGGAGGGTGGTAGAAGGGGAGGGTGATGGGGGAGGGGGGAGAAGGGGATGGGGGAGAAGGGGAGGGGGATGGGGAGGGTGATGGGGGAGAAGGGGATGGGGAGAAGGGGAGGGTGATAGAAGGGGAGGGAGATGGGGGAGAAGGGGAGGGTGATAGAAGGGGAGGGAGATGGGGAGGGTGATGGGGAGAAGGGGAGGGGGATGGGAAGAAGGGGAAGAAGAGAGGGAGGAGCAGGGAAAGATGATGGGAGAGAGTTTAAACGGCTTCTTGTCTATCTTAAAACAATGTAATAAGGAAGGTGTGTGTGTGTGTTCTGGTATATGAGCTAACTAACATTAACAATGTCTAATAAGGAACGTGTCATCCTTCTAGTTCAGACAGACAGACTGTAGTGGTCTCTCTCTCTCTCTCTCTCTCTCTCTCTCATCAGACAGACTGTAGTGGGTGAGTTAGGTGTTTAGGACAGTGGGTGAGTTAGGTGCGTGATAGATTAGTGGTGGTGTTGATACATCTCAGTGTGTGTTAACATGTCTGCATCCTTCTCATGTGTGTGTCCTCTCTTCTTATGCTAGCACCACACTGTGACACACACACACACACACACACACACACACACACACACACACACACACACACACACACTCGTTATGTTCTTCTATCGTCATGGGGACCTACAATGTCTTTCCATTCAAAATCCTATTTTGCTTAACCCCTAACCCCTAACCCCTAACCCTAACTCTAACCCTAAACTTAAAATATCCTCTGTCCTCATTGGGACGTGGGAAATATCCCCACAAGGTAGAATTTCCCTTGTTTTACTATTGTTGTGGGGATTTTGGGGGGAAGAACACGCGTTGTTGAACGCCTAATAATAGGTCTAAATATATTCCCATGTATTCTCTAATAACCTGGAAGAGACAACAGCTGACTCTTACTAACCAGTCTTCAACTGTAGCTGGTTTCTGCTTTGTTCTGGTTCTTCACCAAAAAAGCCTAGGTTTGTTTAGTGAAATAGAATAGCGGAGTAGAAGAGGTTGCCCATAATCACTGTAGAGGTTTTCTTTAGTTTTGGTCTAAAGTTATCCAGCTAACTCAGTGATCCTGCGGTCTAAAGTTATCCAGCTAACTCAGTGATCCTGCGGTCTAAAGTTATCCAGCTAACTCAGTGATCCTGCGGTCTAAAGTTATCCAGCTAACTCAGTGATCCTGCGGTCTAAAGTTATCCAGCTAACTCAGTGATCCTGCGGTCTAAAGTTATCCAGCTAACTCAGTGATCCTACAGTCTAAAGTTATCCAGCTAACTCAGTGATCCTGCGGTCTAAAGTTATCCAGCTAACTCAGTGATCCTACAGTCTAAAGTTATCCAGCTAACTCAGTGATCCTGCGGTCTAAAGTTATCCAGCTAACTCAGTGATCCTACAGTCTAAAGTTATCCAGCTAACTCAGTGATCCTACAGTCTAAAGTTATCCAGCTAACTCAGTGATCCTGCGGTCTAAAGTTATCCAGCTAACTCAGTGATCCTACAGTCTAAAGTTATCCAGCTAACTCAGTGATCCTGCTTGGTGAAATAGAGTAGAATAACATATAACTGTGGGTTATAGGGTGAGGTTTCCCTTCTAGAAGCTGATTTTAGGTCAGTTTTGTGTTTGGTCCCTCTCTAATGGTTAGGGGATGTTGAACTGATCCTAGATCTGTGGTCAAAGGTACAATCTGTGATTTGTACATAAGAGTTTTGGACTGAAGTAAATTATATATAACTAAACAAAACTTAGTTCAACTGTCTTACCCCATCAGAAACAAAAAAATATAAGCTTGTTTTATTTAGTCCACTGTTTGTAAACAATGCAATTGTAAAGAAAGACTTTGCAGCTTCAAAACGTTGTTTAAAGTATCAAAACATCAGGGTGGATGTTTTGTTGTTGTTTGAATTACAGACTGCAGCTTGCAGCAGGAGCTGTGTTCAGCTCAGCACCTGTAGTGGTCTGACCAAGGTTAAAAATAACCAGCTTCTTTTATACACCTGCTGTAGCCAATGGGGGGAGTACGGCAGACTGCTATGCAAATACCCATTGTGACATAACAGAGCTACCAATCACATTTCCCTATAAAATCCAGATAGAGCGAGAGCTTGGACTTTGCGTTCTCTCTTCATACTTTCTAGTGTCAGTAATAAACCATTTATAATGGGGAGGCGAGGGAAAGTTCAACAGCTTTTATGATGTCATAATCAGAGCCCTTTGTGACATCACAGTCCTAAACACAGATTTATGTGATGTCATAAAGACAAAACACTCTAGATTTGGAACAATATGAATGAGGACTCCATTGCAGTAGGAACCGGACATCTTGACTTCCAAATAGCAGAAGACACAGGATCACAGACTTATTTGGAGAGATATTCCAGGGAAATATCTCCAATAACTTCCTCATGCAATATAACACCTTGTTTTTATGACTGTATGGGTTAAAGGGTGATTCACACTGCTGTTGAGAACTTGGGTCAAAATTTGTGAGTGGGGGGGGGGGGAGGAGGAGAGGAGAGAGAGAGAGAGAGAGAGAGAGAGAGAGAGAGAGAGAGAGAGAGAGAGAGAGAGAGAGAGAGAGAGAGAGAGAGAGAGAGAGAATTCAAACAGAAATTCACATGAATAACAATCAATCACAAATTCCTACCATAAATGTTATGTCCCTTTGTGAAGAGAATCCATCTGAATGGCCATGTGTTGGCTTATCTACAGACGGAAGGTCCAGCAGTGCGTCTACCAAGTGGCAACCCAATTCCCTAGTGGACTACTTCTGAAAAGTGGTGCGCTACGTAGGGATATAGAGTGCCATTTGAGATGCACCCGGACGGTGTTTTATCACAGAGCACACTGACCCGTAGACCCTAGCTTAGGGTCACCCAGCTGGAGGAAGGAGGAAACACACTGCAGGCAAGGGCATGTACACACACACACACACACACCTCCCCCGATACATACAGTCCATTCTATTTGTTTGCAATAAATAACTGTGTCTGGCTCCATGCTGCACCAGAAGTAACACAGAGGTGAACCGTTGACAGTGATGTCATAATGGGACATATCATAACAGACAACAATACACTAACAAAGGTGTGTCACTTGGTGACGTTACAATGAGCCACTGAACACACACACAACCCTCTCCTCCGGCTGTATAGTCAGTCATACAATATGATATGATATGATATGATATGCCATTTAGCAGACAAGATAGAACATTAAATGCAAGGCAAAACAGGTGCGGCCCTAATACATTACATCAGTTAGAAAGAGATCACTGCAGGCAGCTGGACAGTCAATTCGATGTTCAATTTCTATTGGCTACTTCAAAAGCTCAAAAGCTGTAGGCTACGGTATGTCATTCACCTGTCCTCGTCCACCTGTGTGTCTAGTCTACTGTGCTTCTTCCTACAAACTCGCAAAAAAGCCCAGCAACAGTTCACAGATCAACGTTATACATCAGAGTAAAAATCCAAACACGAACGGATAAAACGGTTTGATAGCAGAGTTTGTTCTTACCTGCATTCCTGGCACCTGCACCTCCATTCTCCCGTGTTCCTACCTCGACTCCACCAACTGACCTCCCACTCCTATTCTACCTCCTTCTCTCTGCCTTGTAGAGCTCTGAAATCAAACATTAACACGGTTAAAAAACACACGCAGCAGAACGTCTTTCACAACAGGCGTATTTGTAAATCGTCAACCATTCGTGTCTTGTTATGCTTTCTTCACTCACCCAACACAGCCGCTCTCTCCCTAGCGCCCAGAGTAGGCTTCAAAAACTAAAATAAAGTTCCACTTGAATTGTCTTACTCGACTATCCACGTGAAAAGAAGTTTGACTCGTGAATCCTGCTCCGTGTTGGTTCAAGACAAGTCAGTCAGTGTGGTTGTGAATGCCAGCGCTATGACTCGGGGTCAGGTAGTTTACTGCAAGTAGGATCAGCTAGCATGCTGCGGCCAGTTGGGTGCTATGCTTTAGGGTGGAGCTGTATTGTCGGAGGGAGATAGATAGATAGATCTCACAGGAACTACTAGATAGATAGATAGATAGATCTCACAGGAACTACTAGATAGATAGATAGATAGATAGATAGATAGATAGACAGATAGATAGATAGATAGATCTCACAGGAACTACTAGATAGATAGATAGATAGATAGATAGATAGATAGATAGATAGATAGATAGATAGATAGATAGATAGATAGATAGATAGATAGATAGATAGATCGATCTCACAAGAACTACTAGATAGATAGATAGATAGATAGATAGATAGATAGATAGATAGATAGATAGATAGATAGATAGATAGATAGATAGATAGATAGATAGATAGATAGATAGATAGATAGATAGATAGATAGATCTCACAGGAACTACTTCACAGAGCTCATGGAGTGGAAGTTTGAAAACTGAAACAAGGCTGCCACCTTCTGGTGAGATAAGTGTGGAACACTACTTTAACACAGGGAGAGATGAGCGAGAGGAGGGAGGGAGAGAGAGACGTGAGAGAAGAGGGGAGGGAGGGAGAGAGAGACGTGAGAGAGGGAGGGGAGGGAGGGAGAGATAAGCGAGAGGAGGGAGGAAGAGAGAGACGTGAGAGAAGAGGGGAGGGAGGGAGAGAGAGACGTGAGAGAGGGAGGGGAGGGAGGGAGAGATAAGCGAGAGGAGGGAGGGAGAGAGATGTGAGAGAGGGAGGGGAGGGAGAGAGAGGGAGAGATGGAGAGAGGGAGGGAGGGGAGGGAGGGAGAGATAAGCGAGAGGAGGGAGGGAGAGAGAGGGAGAGATGAGCGAGAGGAGGGAGGGGAGGGAGGGAGAGATGAGCGAGAGGAGGGAGGGAGAGAGAGGGAGAGATGAGGGAGGGAGAAGAGGGGAAGAGAGAGAGTAATGGAGGGAGATAGAGGGAGAGAGGGAGGGAGAGAGAGACGTGAGAGAGGGAGGGGAGGGAGGGAGAGATGAGTGTAGAACACTAGTGGTAACTGGTATGACCAGCTCCAGGTATGTTTTGAGACCAGACCAGAGTTTGGGTTTGAGAAGTCAATGAGAGAAGTAAAAAAAAACGTCCTGAGAAATCTAAAGGAACAACCTATATTCTATCCAATGTCTTAAGTAGCTGAACTTGTTGTTACTCCAACCTGGTGAAATTGACAAACTGACGCCTTTTCATTTTCGCCCAAAATAACTTTACATCGAAGGAGTTTCTTTGATTTGACAGCCTGCACATGCCCCACTGGGCACAAACTGTTTGAGTCAATGTTGTTTCCACGTCATTTCAACACAAAATAATCTGTGATGATATTGAATCAACGTGGAAATTTGATTCATTTTTTTATTTATTTTTACTAATTCCAATGACATGGTGTCATGTTTTATTGATTTTACGTTGAATTCACATTAGTTGACAACTCAACCAAATGTAAATCAAAACTAGACGTTGAACTGATGCTCATTGGGTTATAGTTCGGTGTAAGATGACCGTTAGATCCGATGGCGTTTCTGCGCATGAGCTTAGGTAGCCAATGTTGCCATGACATCGCCTACAATTGGAGAAGCAGTATCTACATATCTTCATACTAAACTATCTAAGGAATAACTGACTAACTAAAATAGTGCTTTAAATCATCACTATTTTTTTTTAGCTCAAATAAATTGCTCCAAAGATGAATTGACGCATATGGGAGACACTTGGCTACATTTGCACGCCATGAGTACAAAACACTAGACTTTCAAAATGCTTCATTACAAATATTTTATTCCTTCAGTTGGGAAGAACATTGATTACGTTTAGAAAATATAATAGGTGAAAAAGGGAAACCTAGTCGGTTGAAAACATTCAATCCAAATGTGTCTTCCGCATCTAACCCAAACCCTCTGAATCAGAGAGGTGCGGGGGGACTGCCTTAATAAACATCCATGGCGCCCAGGGAGCAGTTGTTGCGCGGGTTAACTGCCTTGCTCAAGGGCAGAAAGGCAGATTTTTCCACCTGCTCGGGGATTCTCAGATAGAGTTCAGTGTGTCAAATCGGAGGGCCTGTTGTCTGGACCTATGGCAGTCTCTATGGGGGTGCCACAGGGTTCAATTCTTGGGCCGACACTTTTCTCCGTGTATATCAATGATGTCGCTCTTGCTGCTGGTGACTCTCTGATCCACCTCTACGCAGACGACACCATTTTGTATACATCTGGCCCTTCATTGGACACTGTGTTAACAAACCTCCAAACGAGCTTCAATGCCATACAACAATCCTTCAGTAGCCTCCAACTGCTCTTAAACACTAGTAAAACTAAATGCATGCTTTTCAATCGAACGCTGCTGGCACCCGCCCACCCGACTAGAATCACCACTCTCGACGGGTCTGACCTAGAGTATGTGGACAACTACAAATACCTAGGTGTCTGGTTAGACTGTAAACTCAACTTCCAGACTCACATAAAGAATCTCCAATCCAAAGTTAAATCTAGAATCGGCTTCCTATTTCGCAATAAAGCCTCCTTCACTCATGCTGCCAAACATGCCCTCGTAAAACTGACTATCCTACCGATCCTTGACTTCGGCGATGTAATTTACAAAATAGCCTCCAACACTCTACTCAGCAAATTGGATGTAGTCTATCACAGTGCCATCCGTTTTGTCTCCAAAGCCCCATACACTACCCACCACTGTGACCTGTACGCTCTTGTTGGCTGGTCCTCACTACATGTTCGTCGTCAAACCCACTGGCTCCAGGCCATCTATAAATCACTGCTAGGCAAATCCCCGCCTTATCTTAGCTCATTGGTCACCATAGCAGCACCCACCCGTAGTCTACGCTCCAGCAGGTATATCTCACTGGTCATTCCCAAAGCCAACACCTCCTTTGGCCGCCATTCCTTCCAGTTCTCTGCTGCCAATGACTGGAACGAATTGCAAAAATCTCTGAAGCTGGAGACTCTTATCTCCCTTAATAACTTTAAGCATCAGTTGTCAGAGCACCTTACCGATCACTGCACCTGTACACAGCCCATCCGAAATTAGCCCACCCAACTACCTCATCCCTATATTATTTATTTTGCTCTTTTGCACCCCAGTATCTCTATTTGCACATAATCTCTTGCACATCTAGCATTCCAGTGTTAATACTATTGTAATTATTCTGCACTATAGCCTATTTATTGCCTTACCTCCATAACTTGCTACATTTGCACACACTGTATATATATTTTCTGTTGTATTTTCTGACTTTATGTTTTTTTTACCCCATATGTAACTCTGTTGTTTTTATTGCACTACTTTGCTTTATCTTGGCCAGGTCGCAGTTGTAAATGAGAACTTGTTCTCAACTGGCTTACCTGGTTAAATAAAGGTGAAATAAAAAAATAAAAATAAAATTCGAACAAGCAACCTTTAAGTTACTGTCGCAACGTTCTAACCTCTAGGCTACCTATATATGGGCAATCTGCAGTTCAAAAAATAACAAAGCGTCCCACCCCGTCACTGTTTGGACTAACAGCTGAGGGATAGGGCTGGAGAAATGTGACCACTCTGAAATTCACAGACAGAGCTTTGAATGAAATGACTGGCAATCCATGAAATCAAAATTATAGTTTCAACCATGTTTGTTTACATTTTTTTTTTTTTTTTTTTTTTAAACACTGGAGTAAAACAGGCTTATACAGTTGAAGTTGGACGTTTACATACACCTTAGCCAAATACATTTAAACTCCGTTTTTCACAATTCCTGACATTTAATCCTAGTAAAAATTCCCAGTCTTATGTCAGTTAGGATCACCACTTTATTTAAAGAATGTGAAATGTCAGAATAATTGTCACGCCCTGGCCTATAGAACTCTAGCTAGTTTGGTCAGGGTGTGAATATTCTAGGTTTGTATTTCTATGTTTGGCCGGGTGTGGTTCCCAATCAGAGGCAGCGGTCGCTCGTTGTCTCTGATTGGGGATCATACTTAGGAAGCCAGTTTTCCTGCCTGTGTTGTGGGATCTTGTTGTGTTCCTGTTTAGGCTTGTGTGTTAGCCCTTTGGACCGTCACGGTTAAGTTTGTTATTTTGGTTACTGTGTCGTGTGTTTATTAGTTAATAAACATGTACGCCGTTCACGCTGCACCTTGGTCTGCACTCGTGGGGGCTCAAGGAGGAGTCCTCACTGGAGGAGGACGGGGCGCGGAGTGTAAAGGACGGAGACAGTCATAGACCTCCAGCGCCGGTTCCCAGTCCGGCCCGGCCTGTTCCTGCTCCTCGCACCAAGCCGGTGGTGCGTGTCGCCAGTCCGGCCCGGCCTGTTCCTGCTCCTCGCACCAAGCCAGTGGTGCGCGTCACCAGTCCGGCCCAGCCTGTTCCTGCTCCTTGCACCAAGCCGGTGGTGCGCGTCGCCAGTCCGGCCCGGCCTGTTCCTGCTCCTCGCACCAAGCCAGTGGTGCGCGTCACCAGTCCGGCCCAGCCTGTTCCTGCTCCTTGCACCAAGCCGGTGGTGCGCGTCGCCAGTCCGGCCTGGCCTGTTCCTGCTCCTTGCACCAAGCCAGTGGTGCGCGTCACCAGTCCGGCCCAGCCTGTTCCTGCTCCTTGCACCAAGCCGGTGGTGCGCGTCGCCAGTCCGGCCCGGCCTGTTCCTGCTCCTCGCACCAAGCCAGTGGTGCGCGTCGCCAGTCCGGCCCAGCCTGTTCCTGCTCCTCGCACCAAGCCGGTGGTGCGCGTCGCCAGTCCGGCCCAGCCTGTTCCTGCTCCTTGCACCAAGCCGGTGGTGCGCGTCGCCAGTCCGGCCCAGCCTGTCCCTGCTCCTGAGCCAGCTCCACCGGTGCCCAGTCCAGCTCCGGTCAGCAGCTCCACTCCGGAGCCGCCACCGAGGCTGGAAGCCCACCCGGACCCTCCCCTATTCAGTCAGGTTTGTGCGGCCGGAGTCCGCACCTTTGGGGGGGGGGGGGGGGGGGGGTTACTGTCACGCCCTGTCCTATAGAACTCTAGCTAGTTTGGTCAGGGTGTGAATATTCTAGGCTTTTATTTCTATGTTTGGCCGGGTGTGGTTCCCAATCAGAGGCAGCGGTCGCTCGTTGTCTCTGATTGGGGATCATACTTAGGCAGCCAGTTTTCCTGCCTGTGTTCTGGGTTTTTGTTGTGTTCCTGTTTAGGCTTGTGTGTTAGCCCTTTGGACCGTCACGGTTAAGTTTGTTATTTTGGTTACTGTGTCGTGTGTTTATTAGTTAATAATCATGTACGCCGTTCATGCTGCACCTTGGTCCGACACGTTTCTTAACGTACGTGACAATAATAGTAGAGAGAATTATTTATTTCAGCTTTTATTTCTTTCATCACATTCCCAGTGGATCAGAAGTTTAAAAACACTCAATTAGTATTTGGTAGCATTGCCTTTAAATTGTTTAACTTGGGTCAAACGTTTCGAGTGGCCTTCCACAAGCTTCCCACAATAAGTTGGGTGAATTTTGGCCCATTCCTGCTGACGGAGCTGGTGTAACTGAGTCAGGTTTGTAGGCCTCCTTGCTCGCACACACTTTTTCAGTTCTGCCCACACATTTTCTATAGGATTGAGGTCAGGGATTTGTGATGGCCACTCCAATACCTTGACTTTGTTGTCCTTAAGCCATTTTGCCACAACTTTGGAAGTTTGCATTGTTAATTTGGAAGACCCATTTGCGACCAAGCTTTCACTTCCTGACTGATTTCTTGAGATGTTGCTTCAATATATCCACATAATTTTCCTTCCTCATGATGCCATCTATTTTGTGAAGTGCACCAGTCCCTCCTGCAGCAAAACACCCCCACAGCATGATGCTGCCACCCCCGTGCTTCACGGTTGGGATGGTGTTCTTTGGCTTGCAAGCATCCCCCTTTTTCCTCCAAACATAACGATGGTCATTATGGCCAAACAGTTATATTTTTGTTTAATCAGACCAGAGGACATTTCTCCAAAAAGTACGATCTTTGTCCCCATGTGCATTTGCAAACCGTAGTCTGGCATTTTTATGGCGGTTTTGGAGCAGTGGCTTCTTCCTTGCTGAGCGGCCTTTAAGGTTATGTCGATATAGGACTCGTTTTACTGTGGATATAGATACTTTTGTAACCGTTTCCTCCAGCATCTTCAAAAGGTCCTCTGCTGTTGTTCTGGGATTCATTTGCACTTTTCGCACCAAAGTACGTTCATCTCTAGGAGACAGAACGTGTCTCCTTCCTGAGCGGTATGACGGCTGCGTGGTCCCATGGTGTTTATAATTGTGTACTATTGTTTGTACAGATGAACATGGTACCTTCAGGCGTTTGGAAATTGCTCCCTAGGATGAACCAGACTTGTGGAGGTCTACAATTTTTATTCTGAGGTCTTGGCTGATTTCTTTTGATTTTCCCATGATGTCAGGCAAAGAGGCACTGAGTTTGAAGGTAGGCCTTGAAATACATCCACAGGTACACCTCCAATTGACTCAAATTATGTAAATTAGCCTATCAGAAGCTTCTAAAGCCATGACATCATTTTCTGGAATTTTCCAAGCTGTTTAAAGGCACCGTCAACTTAGTGTATATAAACTTCTGACCCACTGGAATTGTGATACAGTGAAATAGAAGTGAAATAATCTGTCTGTAAAGAGTTGTTTGAAAAATGACTTAGTGCACCAAAACTATAGTTTGTTAAGAAGAAATGTGTGTAATGGTTGAAAAACTTGTTTTAATGTCTCCAACCTAAGAGTATGTAACCTTCCAACTTCAACTGTATAACAAAGGGATGTAACCCAAACAAAAGAGTGAGGTTTAACCTCTACACAATACATGGGACGAGACCCGTAGTAACAAGAGCACAATACACGGTACTCACGAGACCAACGGACATGGGACAATAATCGACAAGGACAATGGGGAACAGAGGGCACATATATACACATACTAATCAGGGGGAATGGGAACCAGGTGTGCGTAATGAGACAAGACAGTCCGGGGTTGGTGGTAATGAACCAGGTCAGTGACGCCTAGAAGGCCGGTGGCGTAGACCTCTGGAGCTGGTGAATGGAATGAGCAGCAGCACCGGGGGGATCCGTGACAGTACACCCCCCCCCCCATCCCCCCCCCCCCCCCCCCCCTTGTGCCGACGCACGGCCCACTGGAGACGAGTGTGCGCAGCATTCCAGATCTCCTCAGCGCGCCGACACCACTCGTTCACCGCAGGGGCCTCGGTCTGGCTCAGATGCCAATGTGCCAGGGCCGGCTGATACCCCAACACGCATTGGAAAGGAGAGAGGTTAGTGGAGGAGTGGCAGAGGGAATTCTGCGTGTACTCAGTCCAAGGTAGAACATCCGTCTACTCCCCCGGCCGGTCCTGATAGTAACACCCCAAGAACGTGTCCACTTCCTGATTGACCCTCTCCACCTGCCCATTAGCTTGAGGACGGTACCCGGAGGTGAGACTGACCGTGACCCCCAGGCATTCCATGAACGCTTTCCATACGCGTGAGGTGAACTGAGGACCATGGTCTGACACAATGTCCTCCGGGATCCCGTAGTGCCGGAAGATGTGCGTAAAAAGAGCCTCCACGGTTTGCATGGCCGACGGGAGCCCGGGCAGAGGAAGGAGGTGACAAGCTTTGGAAAACCGGTCCATAACGACGAGAACGGTGGTGGGGAAGGTCAGTGACAAAGTCCACCGAGAGGTGAGACCAGGGTCATTGTGGAACCGGCAGGGGAAGGAGCTTTCCATAAGGGAGGTGTCTGGGTGTCTTAGACTGGGCACAGATGGAGCAGGAAGAGACGTAAACCCGGACGTCCCTAGCCAAGGTGGGCCACCAGTACTTCTCAGTCAGGCAGGCGATGGTACAGCCTATCCCAGGATGGCCCGACACACTTCGTTAATGAAGGCCTGGAAGACTGAAGGAGCATTAGACAGGCCAAAGGGCATTACGAGATACTCGTAATACCCCGTGGTTGTGGAAAAGGCAGTTTTCCATTCGTCGCCTGCACGAATGCACACCAGATTGTAGGCTCTGCTCAAGTCCAGTTTCGTGAAGTACTGCACCCTGTGCATTTGTTCGATGATGGTTGGGATGAGGGGTAAAGGATAGCTGAACATAACGGTGGCTTTGTTCAGTGTTCGATAATCAATGCAGGGGCACAGTCCCCCATCTTTCTTCTTAACAAAAAATAAGCTTGAGGAGGCTGGTGACGTAGAGGGGTGGATAATACCCTGCTGGAGGCTCTCCTTTATGTAGGTCTCCATGGCCTCGGTCTCCGCATAGGAGAGGGGATAGACGTATTCTCTCGGGATGGCTGCGTCAGACAGCAGGTCAATGGCACAGTCCCAGGGGCGATGAGGAGGCAGGCGTATAGCATGGGTCTTAGAGAAAACCCAGTCCAGATCCTGTTATTCCTCCGGTAAATCCACTTGAGTGGCGTGGTCCGGACTTTCCACCGTAGTGGTGTTGACAGACAAAGTGAGACACCTCCCCTGACACTCCTGCGACCAACCCAGCAGTCTCCTCTCGGACCAAGAAATAACAGGATTATACCAACTCAACCAGGGGAGATGGGGGTGTCTATAATCAAAAAGGTGTTCTGTTCTAAATGAGTGTCATGGGTAAGCAGAGAAACGGGAACAGTGATGTGATGTACGAGCCCTGTCCGTATTGGACGATTATCCAGGGCTCGAACCTGGAACTGTAGGGGAACCAAATGAACACGTAATGCAGTGGCCAGTGCGCTATCTAAAAGATTCCCTGAAGCTCTGGAATCAATCAGAGCTAACGGGAGTGAGGGGCTAGGGTATTCAGGTAATTTAATAGAAAAACACACTGGTTGAGTTGACAGAAAAGGAGAGGAGATCTTGCAACCTCCCTGGGTTGGAGCAGGGGAATTCCCTGGCTTGTCACCTCCTCGCCTATTAGTGGATAGAGGGCAGGTCGGGGAGAAATGACCCCCTTTCTCCACCATAGGAGCAGAGGGCCAGATTCCTCCTTCTCCTACTCAATTCAATTTCAATTTAAGGGCTTTATTGGCATGGAAAATGTATGTTAACATTGCCAAAGCAAGTGAAGTAGATAGTAAACAAAAGTGAAATAAACAATAAATATTTACAGTAAACATTACACTCAGAAGTTCCAAAAGAATAAAGACATTTCAAATGTCATATTATGTATATATAGTGTTGTAACAATGTGCAAATAGTTAAAGTACAAATGAGAAAATAAATAAACATAAATATAGGTTGTATTTACAATGGTGTTTGTTCTTCACTGGTTGCCCTTTTCTTGTGGCAACAGGTCACAAATCTTGCAGCTGTGATGGCACACTGTGGTTTTTCACCCAGTAGATAAGGGAGTTTATCAAAATTGGGTTTGTTTTCGAATTCTTTGTGGATCGCTGTAATCTGAGGGAAATATGTGTCTCTAATATGGTCATACATTTGGCAGGAGGTTAGGAAGTGCAGCTCAGTTTCCACCTCATTTTGTGGGCAGTGTGCACATAGCCTGTCTTCTCTTGAGAGCCAGGTCTGCCTACGGCGGCCTTTCTCAATAGCAAGGCTATGCTCACTGAGTCTGTACATAGTCAAAGCTTTCCTTAAGTTTGGGTCAGTCACAGTGGTCAGGTATTCTGCCACTGTGTACTCTCTGTTTAGTGCCAAATAGCATTCTAGTTTGCTCTGTTTTTTTGTTTGTTCTTTCCAATGTGTCAAGTAATTCTCTTTTTGTTTTCTCATGATTTTGTTGGGTCTAATAGTGTTGTTGTTTTCCTGGGGCTCTGTGGGGGTCTGTTTGTGTTTGTGAACAGAGCCCCAGGACCAGCTTACTTAGGGGACTCTTCTCCAAGTACATCTCTCTGTAGGTGATGGCTTTGTTATGGAAGGTTTGGGAATCACTTCCTTTTAAGTGGTTCTAGAATTTAACAGCTCTTTTCTGGATTTTGATAATTAGCGGGTATTAGCCTAATTCTGCTCTGCATGCATTATTTGGTGTTTTTCATTGTACACAGAGGATATTTTTGCAGAATTCTGCATGCAGAGTCTCAATTTGGTGTTTGTCCCATTTTGTGAATTCTTGGTTGGTGAGCGGACCCCAGACCTCACAACCATAAAGGGCAATGGGTTCTATAACTGATTCAAGTATTTTTAGCCAGATCCTAATTGGTATGTCAAATTTTATGTTCCTTTTGATGGTATAGAATGCCCTCCTTGCCTTGTCTCTCAGATCGTTCACAGCTTTGTGGAAGTTACATGTGGCGCTGATGTTAAGGCCGAGGTATCTATTGTTTTTTGTGTGCTCTAGGGCAACGCTTTCTAGATGGAATTTGTATTTGTGGTCCTGGCAACTGGACCTTTTTTGGAACACCATTATTTTCTCTTACTGAGATTTACTGTCAGGGCCCAGGTCTGACAGAATCTGTGCAGAAGATCTAGGTACTGCTGTAGGCCCTCCTTGGTTGGTGACAGAAGCACCAGATCATCAGCAAACAGTAGACATTTGACTTCAGATTCTAGTAGGGTGAGGCCGGGTGCTGCAGACTGTTCTAGTGCCCTCGCCAATTGGTTGATATATATGTTGAAGAGGGTGGGGCTTAAACTGCATCCCTGTCTCACCCCACGGCCCTGTGGAAAGAAATGTGGGTGTTTTTTGCCAATTTTAAAAGCACACTTGTTGTTTGTGTACATGGATTTTATAATGTCGTATGTTTTTCCCCCAACCCCACTTTCCATCAATTTGTATAGCAGACCCTCATGCCAAATTGAGTCAAAAGCTTTTTTGAAATCAACAAAGAATGAGAAGACTTTGCCTTTGTTTTGGTTTGTTTGTTTGTCAATTAGGGTGTGCAGGGTGAATACGTGGTCTGTCGTACGGTAATTTGGTAAAAAGCCAATTTAACATTTGCTCAGTACATTGTTTTCACTGAGGAAATGAACTAGTCTGCTGTTAATGATAATGCAGAGGATTTTCCCAAGGTTGCTGTTGACGCATATCCCACGGTAGTTATTGGGGTCAAATTTGTCTACACTTTTGGGGATTGGGGTGATCAGTGCTTGGTTCCAAATATTGGGGAAGATGCCAGAGCTAAGGATGATGTTAAAGAGTTTAAATATAGCTAATTTAAATTTGTGGTCTGTATATTTTATCATTTCATTGAGGATACCATCAATACCACAGGCCTTTTTGGGTTTGAGGGTTTGTATTTTGTCCTGTAGTTCATTCAATGTAATTGGAGAATCCTGTGGGTTCTGGTAGTCTTTAATAGTTGATTCTAAGATTTGCATTTGATCATGTATATCATGTCTATTTTTTTGCTGTTTGTTCTCTGTTATAGGGCCAAAAAGATTGGAGAAGTGGTTTACCCATACATCTCCGTTTTGGATAGATAGCTCTTCGTGTTGTACTCTCTGCCTCGGGCAAACGTGCAGAGCCTACCTCCATCGGCTCTGGCCACGGAGCAGGTGTAGCCATGGGCTCCGGATCCGTGCAGGTCTTCGTCGGGACCGCAGGAGGTTGTCCAACCAGATCGCCATGCTGATGAGCTGGTCGAGTGACAGGTTGTCATCACGGCAGGCTAACTCCATCTGTACCTCCTCCTGCAGTCCGCTGCGGAAAACGGTGACCAGAGCCGACTCGTTCCATCCGGTGGAAGCCGCGAAGGTCCGGAATTCCAGGGCAAACTCCGAGGTGGTCCTAGATCCCTGGCATAGTCGGAGTAGACGCTCACCCCCCTCTCGGCCCTCCACAGGATGTTCAAACACCGAGCTGAAGAGGAGGGTGAAGCGCCCGTTTCCCAGACCGCGGCACCCCAGTCCAGGGCCCTTCCGGTCAGTTCCGAGTTGACTGTGGCAACCCTGTCTCTCCCGGAGACAGCCTCGGTGTAGCGAGCGAGGTACAGGTCGCATTGCAGAAGGAATCCCATGCATCTCGCTGGTGCGCCGTCAAAGCGCTCTGGGAGGGACAGGTAGTGGTGGTGTGGGGGCTGGTGCCGGAACCGGTGCTGGAGACTGGAGGGACTGCACTTTCCCCTCCAACCGCAGGATGGTTGCCAGCACACTGTCCATGGCTCTACCGAGTCTGGAGAGACAGTCCTCGTGATGCTGGACTGTCTCTATGATGGTCACCAGCTCGGCCTTTCCCGCTGTCTCCATTTTTATGGGTTGATTATTCTGTCACGTTGTATAATGATTAGAAGACAGGCGCAGGAGTTTAATTTACTCCACCCAACACAAGGTACATCATGAAAAATGACGGGGACGAAGCCCAAAACAAACACTTATATATATATATATATATACAGTGGGGAAAAAAAGTATTTAGTCAGCCACCAATTGTGCAAGTTCTCCCACTTAAAAAGATGAGAGAGGCCTGTAATTTTCATCATAGGTACACGTCAACTATGACAGACAAAATGAGAAAAAAAATCCAGAAAAACACATTGTAGGATTTTTTATGAACTTATTTGCAAATTATGGTGGAAAATAAGTATTTGGTCACCTACAAACAAGCAAGATTTCTGGCTCTCACAGACCTGTAACTTCTTCTTTAAGAGGCTCCTCTGTCCTCCACTCGTTACCTGGTCAGTGACGCCTAGAAGGCCGGTGACATAGACCTCCGGAGCTGGTGAACGGAATGAGCAGCAGTAGGAGGATCTGATGTCATCTGACTGTGGGTGATTGTGGAGGCCAGGTCATCTGATGCAGCACTCCATAACTCTCCTTCTTGGTCAAATAGCCCTTTCACAGCCTGGAGGTGTGTTGGGTCATTGTCCTGTTGAAAATCTAATGATAGTCCCACTAAGCCCAAACCAGATGGGATGGCGTATCACTACAGAATGCTGTGGTAGCCATGCTGGTTAAGTGTGCCTTGAATTCTAAATAAATCACAGACAGTGTCACCAGCAAAGCACCCCCACACCATCACACCTCCTCCTCCATAATTCACGGTGGGAAGCACACATCCGTTCACCTTCTCTGCGTCTCACAAAGACACGGCGGTTGGAACCAAAAATCTCCAATTTGGACCCATCAGACCAAAGGACAGATTTCCACTGATCTAGTGTCCATTGCTCGTGTTTCTTGGCCCAAGCAAGTCTCTTCTTATTATTGGTGTCCTTTAGTAGTGGTTTCTTTGCAGAAATTCGACCATGAAGGCTTGATTCACACAGTCTCCTCTGAACAGTTGATGTTGAGATGTGTCTGTTACTTGAACTCTGTGAATAATTTATTTGGGCTGCAATCTGAGGTGCAGTTAACGCTAATGAATTTATCCTCTGCAGCAGAGGTAAATATGGGTCTTCTTTTCCTGTGGCGGTCCTCATGAGAGCCAGTTTCATCATAGCGCTTGATGGTTTTTGCGACTGCACTTGAAGAAACTTTCAAAAGTTCTTGACATTTTCCGGATTGACTGACCTTCATGTCTTCAAGTAATGATGGACTGTTGTTTCTCTTTGCTTATTTGAGCTGTTCTTGCCATAATACGGACTTGGTCTTTTACCAAATAGGGCTATCTTCTGTATACCACCCATACCTTGTCACAACACAACCTTTTTGGCTCAAACGCATTAAGAAAGAAAGAAATTCCACAAATTAACTTTTAAGAAGGCACACCTGTTAATTGAAATGCATTCCAGGTGACTACCTCATGAAGCTGGTTGAGAGAATGCCAAGAGTGTGCAAAGCTGTCATCAATGCAAATGGTGGCTATTTATATAGAATATTTAACACTTTTTTGATTACGACATGATTCCATATGTGATATTTCATAGTTTTCATATCTTCACCATTATTCTACAATGTAGAAAATAGTCAAAATAAGGAAAAACCCTTGAATGAGTAGGTGTGTACAAACTTTTGACTGGTACTGTGTATATATTTTTGCAGAATTCCATTCCCTTTCATGCTTTTTTGTGTGATATAAAGACATAGTAGAAGGTTGGAAAGAAGAAGAATTGAAAGGTTTGACTCAGGGATTGAACCCTGGTCTCCCATGGGGGAATGTACTTTACAGTCTCTCTGCTCCTCTCCCTCTCTCTGCTCCTCTCCTGCTCCTCTCCCTCTCTCTGCTCCTCTCCCCCTCTTTGCTCCTCTCCCTCTCTTTCTGCTCCTCTCCCTCTCTCTGCTCCTCTCCCTCTCTCTGCTCCTCTCCCCCTCTTTGCTCCTCTCCCTCTCTTTCTGCTCCTCTCCCTCTCTCTGCTCCTCTCCCTCTCTCTGCTCCTCTCCCTTTCTCTGCTCCTCTCCCTCTCTCTCTGCTCCTCTCCCTTTCTCTGCTACTCTCTCTCTCTGCTCTGCCTCTCTCTCTCTGAGAAAAACCTATTGGACACTGCTCTGGGAACACCTGGACCACCACCTACAGTGGCTTGCGAAAGTATTCACCCCCCTTGGCATTTTTCCTATTTTGTTGCCTTGATTTACACAACATGCCTACCACTTTGAAGATGCAATTTTTTTTATTGTGTGAAACAAACAAGAAATAAGGCAAAAAACAGAAAACTTGAGTGTGCATAACTATTCACCCCCCCAAAGTCAATACTCAATACTCAATACAAAGTCAATTCTCAATTGGATTGAGGTCTGGGATTTGACTAGGCCATTCCAAGACATTTAAATGTTTCCCCTTAAACCACTCGAGTGTTGCTTTAACAGTTTGCTCAGGGTCATTGTCCTGCTGGAAGGTGAACCTCCGTCCCAGTCTCAAATCTCTAGAAGACTGAAACAGGTTTCCCTCAATCATTTCCCTGTATTTAGCGCCATCCATCATCCTTTCAATTCTGACCAGTTTCCCAGTCCCTGCCGATGAAAAACATCCCCACAGCATGATGCTGCCACCACCTTGCTTCACTGTGGGGATGGTGTTCTCGGGGTGATGAGAAGTGTTGGGCTTGCGCCAGACATAGCGTTTTCCTTGATGGCCAAAAAGCTCAATTTTAGTCTCATCTGACCAGAGAACCTTCTTCCATATGTTTGGGAAGTCTCCCACATGGCTTTTGGCGAACACCAAACGTGTTTGCTTATTATTTTCTTTAAGCAATGGCTTTTTTCTGGCCACTCTTCCGTAAAGCCCAGCTCTGTGGAGTATACGGCTTAAATTGTCCTATGGACAGATACTCCAATCTCCACTGTGGAGCTTTGCAGCTCCTTCAGGGTTATCTTTGGTCTCTTTGTTGCCTCTCTGATTAATGCCCTCCTTGCCTGGTCCGTGGGTTTTGGTGTGCGGCCCTCTCTTGGCAGGTTTGTTATGGTGCCATATTCTTTCAATTATTTAATAATGGATTTAATGGAGCTCCGTGGGATGTTCAAAGTTTCTGATATTTTTTTATAACCCAACCCTGATCTGTACTTCTCCACAACTTTGTCCCTGACCTGTTTGGAGAGCTCCTTGGTCTTCATGGTGCCGCTTGCATGGTGGTGCCCCTTGCTTAGTGGTGTTGCAGACTCTGGGATGTTTCAGAACAGGTGTATATATACTGAGATCATGAGACAGATCATGTGACACTTAGATTGCACACAGGTGGACTTAGATTGCACACAGGTGCACCACTTTTCCGTTATAAATTTTTTAGAATTTTTTGAAACACGTTATTTTTTCAGGCCTCCTCCCTGGGACTGTATGGGGATCAGGCCTCCTCCCTGGGACTGTATGGGGATCAGGCCTCCTCCCTGGGACTGTATGGTGATCAGACCTCCTCCCTGGGACTGTATGGTGATCAGGCCTCCTCCCTGGGACTGTATGGTGATCAGGCCTCCTCCCTGGGACTGTATGGTGATCAGGCCTCCAGGTCTTTTAACAAGAACAATCAAGTAATTTCCCTGACCCCCTGCCCCCCTCCTTGACTTGAAGTAAGTGTTTTTAACAGGTGTTAGAATTTCAATATCACAAAAAAAACATTTTATAAGGAACTTTAGTTAATTTTTTATGTTTTTTTCCCCCTGTCCCTCCTTCTCCCGACAGTTGCCAGCCGAGGTCAGCAACAGTGCATTGAGAGTTGTTTTTCTTTTCTCATGGTCTATCAATGCCTCAGGATGCCACTGGGTAAACATTATCTAACTAAATGATTAACCTTTCTGTGATGATATCTGGGAGAAGTGTATGAAGTGAACAAAGGACCTGGCCTAGAGCGAGTCCTGTCTGGTTTTAATTAGTGGTCAGGACTGGATAAGTTGGGTTTGGTTGGATAAACTCCTCTGTATGTGGCACAGGAAATGACCTCATTGGACAGAAAAGGGCACTCCTCCCCACATGCATGAGTAAATAAATATAATGTTTCCCTGAAACAAAGGATTTCTGTAGTTTCATGAAATAAGACATTGATTCATAGTATATCACACGTCATACAAGCCAACATTCAAGGCAACACTTTATGTAAACAATTATCAAATAAATGGCCACACCTTTAAATACCAAATAGAAAGGTAATTTTACATTAAGTAAAATTGTGTGACCTGCTTCAGTTCTTTTAAAATGTTTATGGTAGTTGAAGAAGTTACAAATGTTTTACTTAAGCAAATCAGTCACTTTAAATATTCTACATGAAGGTAGGGTAGCCTGGGGAACAAAGTAACACAGGGTCAGTTGTAACCGCTAAATAACTCCAATTAGAAACCACTTAAAGCTCTTATTCAAGGTGCTAATGCTTGGTCAGTGTCTCTACATGCCCAAGAGGTTTTGTTTAAATCCATTAATTACTTTTAGTTTTATGGACAAAAAAAGGGGTTTGAGGCCCTAAAGTAAACATACTTGCCGCCTCTCCTTTTTTTAAATTATTGATCTGTGGAACATTCACCTACTGGGTCAATTGTAACATTTAATGTCCGCCACTTTTGGTTGAATTGTAAACGACTGGTATATCCTAGGAACATACTTAGTGTGTAATCGTAGCCGAGATATGTGTGTTTTTTGCATAGCAATATTATTCATCTAACTTACAGTGCCCTCCACAATTATTGGCACCCCTGTTTAAGATGTGGTCGAGGACTTCCAAAAATTCTCATTTTTTTTAAACAACATAGAACCCAAATGCAAAAAAATTGAAAAATCCAACCTTTTATTTAAGTACATTACTATGGTGTAAAAAAAAAAAATCACACATTTAGAAAAAAAAAAACTTGAAATCATGTGTCCCACAATTATTGGCACCCCTGATGTTAATACTTTGTACAACCCCCTTTTGCCAACAAGACAGCACTTAATCTCCTCCTATAACATTTCACAAGATTGGAGAACACAGAGAGAGGGATCTTTGACCATTCTTCTTTGCACAATCTTTCTAGATCATCCAGTGTCCTGGGTCCTCTCTTATGCACTCTCCTCTTTAGCTCGCCCCACAGGTTTTCGATTGGGTTGAGGTCTGGGGACTGAGATGGCCATGGGAGGACCTTGAGTTTGTGACTGCTGAACCATTTTTGTGTAGATTTTGCCACATGTTTTGGATCATTATCCTGCTGAAAGACCCAATGACGACCCATCTTCAGCTTTCTGGCAGAGGCCATCAGGTTTTTATTTAAAATGTCCTGGTAGTTCAAAGCGTTCATAATGCCATGCACCCTAACAAGGCTCCCAGGGCCTTTGGAAGAGAAACAGGCCCACAGCATCACAGATCCTCCACCATACTTCACGGTGGGCATGAGGTGCTTTTCGGCATACTCATCTTTTGTTTTACGCCAGACCCACTTAGAGTGTTTGTTGCCAAAAAGCTCAATCTTAGTCTCATCTGACCAAAGCACACGATCCCAGTTGAAGTCCCAGTGCCGCTTAGCAAACTCCAGACGTTTACGTTTGTGAGTGTTAGTGAGAAAAGGCTTTTTCCTTGCATGCCTCCCAAACAGCTTGTTGGCATGTAGAGAGCGTCTGATGGTTGTTTTGGAGACTTTGTGACCCCAAGATGCCACTCTTTGATGCAATTCTGTGACTGTGAGCTTAGGACTTTTTTTTACTTCTCTTACCATCCTCCTCACTGTGCGTTGTGGCAAGATAAACTTGGGACCTCTTCCAGCCTTGTTTGTCACTGTTCCAGTTGTTTTAAACTTCTTAATGATTCCTCTGACTGTAGATACGGGCAAGTTAAGGCAAGTGGCTATTTTCTTGTAGCCATTGCCAGACTTATGAAGGTCGACACAAATCTGCCTTACTTGAATGGTGTGTTCTCTTGTCTTTGCCATGTTGACAAATGGGTAAGAGAATTAGGCCTCTGTGTCACGTCATATTTATACCCCAGGGAAACAGGAAGTCATGAATTACTAATTAAAAGTTCCTAGATACCCTGACCAACTTTAGCAACTACAGAAAAATATATTTGTAAAAAATCAATTAAAATTTTCAGCGGAATTGTTAGGGGTGCCAATAATTGTGGGACACATGATTTCAAGTTTATTTTTTTCTAAATGTGAGATTTTTTTTTTACCACCAAAGTAATGTACTTAAATAAAAGGTTGGATTTTTCTCTTTTTTTGCATTTGGGTTCTATGTTGTTTTAAAAAAAAGGAGAATTTTTGGAAGTCATCGACCACATCTTAAACAGGGGTGCCAATAATAGTGGAGGGCACTGTAAATAACATTTTCATAATAAGAACTGAGAAAAGGCCTCCTCAACTGAAGAATCTACAGCTGCTGAGGTGTTAATCAGTCCAGTGCTGCTCTGACCACAGTGTTGTTAGGAAGCACATTTTCTAACACTACATACACAGCCTTGTCAACTCTTACTATGAACTACTTCTATTACTGGAAATAAACTCAGCAGTGGTCAGACTACAGAATACACCAACATAAACAACACCAGTAAATTAAACATCCATTATATGCAATCTTCTGGTTTCCAGTTAGCGTGTTAGAGGCTAAATCAGACATGGAAAGTTGATTGACATTTGATTGCTTTCAGTTGTACAAACATATACAATTGTCTGGATTCCAGTAAGTGTGTTAGAGGAGGAGTTTATGCAAATCAACCCCATCTGTCTTGACATCTGAAGGAGGAGTCTCTGAAAACCTATTTAAAGCAGTCTGTCTTGTCTCAGCTCAGCAGGCTCCAGTCTACCAACTGGTCTCTGAAAACCTATTTAAAGCAGTCTGTCTTGTCTCAGCTCAGCAGTCTCCAGTCTACCAACTGGTCTCTGTAACTTCATCTTTGTCTCTGTGGTGTCCAGTCTTCAGGTGATGATGGGGGTATTGAATCATCTCTCTACTCTCCTCCTCCTCTCTCTCCTTCCTCCTTCTCTCTCTCATGTAGTGGGGAAGTTCAGCGAAGTTAAAGAGTGCAGTGATTTCTTCCTGGAGGGGACAACTCCAAGTCTCCCGGGTATTTTGGTTGATGGGACAGTCCAGGACCCGAACCGCTACAAGCTGATTTGCCAGAAGTACAAGAACAGCTACAGGTTTGCAACTCTCTACGACACGACCAACAAGATCCCTGTGTTCTCAGCCTACACCTTCACTGGTCCTCCTCCTAAAGGCAGACCAAATCAACCCTGGATGATCGAGCCCCAGGTAGGCCTAATGTTTTGTCACATAACATAACATTTGTATTTGTTAACTGTCTGTGATATATAGCAGTAATGTTAACAGAATATAGAACTACCATTATAGAGGGTATAGAGACTTGATTGATTGTCTTGATTGTGGATCGTGACCCCCCCCCCCACCACAAAATAGGGTTAATTGAACAGATAATAGGGTTAATTGTACAGACTAGTTGTGAATGAATGAATGTATGATTGTTGTTTCCTGCAGCTCAACAACATAAAAAACAGCCCTGAAATGAGTAAGGATAAGGGACAGTCTCCAGATCACCAGGCTGGGAACAACGACTATAAGGACTCAATAAAAGAAAAAGGGGTGAACAGAGGTCACCTCTTTCCATGTTCACATGCTCATGACCTTGAAACTCAGAAGTCCACCTTTACCCTGACCAACATCGTTCCCCAGGTGGAGTCCTTCAACGGGGGCAGCTGGAACAAAATGGAGTGTAAGGTCAGAAATACTCTTAAGGATAACTGTACTGATGCTAACAACAACATAAAGGCCTATGTGGTGACTGGAGCAGTGCCCAGTACGAACAACAAACTGAAGAACCGAGTGAACATCCCATCTCTCCTGTGGACAGCCTACTGCTGTTACAACAACAACCAGGGACAGTGGGTGGCCGGAGCACACTGGGGTGAGAACAAAGAGTATGTAAAGGGGAAAACATTGCCCTCAAACACTACGGCAGAGCTGTATGAGATGTTGAACCAGCATTACCCAGGTGGTGGTGTCCAGGTGTTCCCGGATCAGTGTTCAATAGCGCAGCGCCTCATGGATGAAGATGTACATGACCATTGTGTCTATGATGATGATTGTGTCTGTTCCTCTGTGGGGATCAAAGGTCATTACCTACCTGTTATATTGTGTTCTGTGCTGGTGATGAGGATGTTGTAACGCGTGACTCCGTCAGGCCAAGTAGGTAATAATGGTCCTGGTTTAATCTGACCTGAGTTTCAATACTTTCTGACCAATCAGCACAGTACTGTTCTACCATGCTTAATGTAGAACCACTCCACCTATTATTTGTAACGCTATATCTCTTGTTAAAGAGGCAATCTGTGATTACTGTATCCATTTTTGGACGTTTACAGACATTATATTTACCAATTGATTCTTGTTTTTGTTTTGACTTTTCTTATTTTCTTATTTTTTCTTTATATTTTACTTTTATAATTTATTTATTTAAAAAAAAAAAAAAAAAATCTTTTTTTTTAAATCTTTTTTTTTGGGGGGGGGGGAATGGATCAGCTTAATATTGCAGATAGATTGTATCTTCTATCAATGTAATTGTCTGCATCACTTCCAATCCCCCATGTTTTTTTTTTTTTTTTTTTTTTTTAATATATATACTCCCCTTTATTACTTTTCAACCCCACCATCCTTTCCCTACTTGGAGTAAATTAGTGAACAACAATGCCCAGGCCTCTACTTCCGGTCTATACTTACTATCTACACCTTATGGACAGAGTTACTTTTACAATAATTCTATTATATATATATATATATATATATATATATATATTATTATTATTTTTATTTTTTATTTTTTTGCTCCTGAACTTCTTCTACTCTCAACCTCTCCGATATTTTATTTTTTTGCTCCTGAACTTCTTCTACTCTCAACCTCTCCGATAATTTTCATGATGTCCATCCGGTTTGCTTCTATATGCCATATCTTTCTAACTGTGCTCCTTCCCAAAAGCTCCCAACATACAACCTATATACTTATTATGGACACAGTATGCTTTACATTATTAGCTATCTTTGTTATTATTTGTTGTTATTTGTTATTAGTCCCATCCTTCAACTCTATTCAATACCTCCCATCTATCTCTTAACACCATCCATATAGGATTTCTATTTGCCATATATATTTCAACCGTACTGTGATGTTTTACAAAAGTTCTGAACCTTTCTATTCTCATTGCTTCTACAGATTGTGAATTAAAAATAAACAGTTTTGCTAAAAGTATTATTATATTATTGATTATTGATTGATTGACTATGGCTTTTCAGATCACCCAGTAATGCTATCTGCAAGGTTAGTTCCAGGTAAATATTGCAATCCTTTAGCCATTCCTGGACCTGTGTCCAAAAACAAGCTACAAATGGACAGAACCAAAACAAATGATCCAATGATTCCGTCTCTTCACAGCAAAATCTGCAGAGCTGGGAAGATTGTATCCCCCATATAAATAACATTCTATTGGTAGCAAGAATTTTATATAATAATTTAAATTGAAAGATTCTAATTTTTGAATCCGGTGTCGTTTTGCGTGTCAGTTCATAAACACTATGCCATGGGATCGGTACATCGGCGGCAGGTAGCTTAGTGGGTAAGAGCGTTGTGCCAGCTGTGCCCTTAAGCAAGGCACTTAACCCTAATTGCTCCTGTAAGTCGCTCTGGATAAGAGCGTCTGCTAAATGACTAAAATGTAAAATGTAAATGTAGATCTCTTCCCAACTATTTTGCAATCTATATGGGACGGCTGTCAATCCTTTGGTCCTTAAGTGAAACTGATATACTTTTTTATTTATCACAGTTTTCCTTAACCAATTATGTTCTTTAATGCAAGGCTGACAGACAAGTTCCTTACTTTCTCCCCCTTCCACTTTCCTCTTCCATTTTTGCGGTAAGGCTGCAATTATTTGGTTGTAATTTTGGGTAGAGCAGACATTTCCATATGTTTTTGTTAGCTGCATGTGCGTCATAACTCCACCAGTCCTACCAATGATATCATTTACGAAGATTATACCTTTTTTAAACATTCTGTCAAAAAATAAAGGTTTTTTGTCAATTAGTATATTTGAATTTAACCACAATATTTGTTGCATTATTTGTTCTGTCATTTCTGGAGGATTAAATTGAAATTGCAATTGCAACCAATTGATTCTTAAAGAATATAACAGAGTAGCTGATTTGGTTTTGGGTGTTGAGATTAGATTTGACCTGACCTGAAATTCAAGCTGTGATCGACATCATACATGATAATTCAAGAATATATATATCATGTTAATCTCCGGATCAACTTCATACAAATGTATTTTGAAACAAATCTTTAAAATAATTGGTGTGTTTACATGCTTAGTCTAGACTCACTTTGATTACAATATTATTTTTGAATGTATGTATGTTTCATCCGTCTCATTAACAATAATGAAATAACATTTGAATGTGTCTGTGTGTGTTGTGAAAAAGAGATTGCACCTTTTGTAAGCAACAGGTAGTGGACATTAACCTGCTACCCTGGTAGTGAGGATCTGCTCTGTCTTTATGTCTTCCACTGAAGTGTAGAAAAATCTGTTTGATTTATTTAATGATTGATAGCAGCTCAACAATGAGACTCTTTGTTGTCTTTGGACTTGGAAAAAAGGGGAATATTAAAATGTGTTTTTCCTGGTTCAAGTGAGGCTGAACAAGGAATGAAAACTCCCCTGTTGGATATAATTTGATCATTGTTAGACAATGTGAGATTTTTACAGGACACAAAGCATGTCCCTAATCAATCGAAAGCGAATGATCAGATTTCAAGAATTATTACGTTAAAAACCAGCAATGACAAAGAAAGTTAGAATGTTGGCTTCCATCCTTATCTCTATATTTCCCCACTCAATCTTTTCTTCTCTCTCTCTCTCTCTCTCTCTCTCTCTCTCTCTCTCTCTCTCTCTCTCTCTCTCTCTCTCTCTCTCTCTCTCTCTCTCTCTCTCTCTCTCTCTCTCTCTCTCTCTCTCTGTCTCTGTCTCTGTCTCTCTCTCTCTCTCTCTCTCTCTCTCTCTGTTTCACTCACTCACTCAAATTAGGCTGTTTTTACACAGGCACCCCAATTCTGATATCTTTTGACCAATCTTATCATATCTTTTCACATCTGCTCTTTTTAAGAGCTGATCTGATTGGTCAAAATACCAATGAGTGTAAAAATGATCAGAATTGGGCTGTCCATGTAAATGCAGCCCTAGTGTCCTACACACAGTTCACCAGGGGTACGTTCAGTTCGCTTGGACGTTTGCTACGTTACGGAATGGTTGGAACTGAACGACACGTTTTCTCAAAACGTTCTTGTACTTTCTTGAACAGACTTTGAGATACATTTGCTCCGTTCGGTGGGTGTGCCGGTGTGGCTTGAAGCAATGAGTGACGTATTTAAAGGGCAACGGTGCATTTTGAACCCACAACCCAACCGCTCCCCGTTTTTTCAACTGGTTGTTCAGTCCAGCACCATTTCTATTCAACTGAACGTTCTATTACGTTTTAATGTACTGAACGTTCTATTACGTTTTTATGTCCAGAACGCAGCCCTGCATTGTCAGCCTGGATTCAGTTTTCAAGCTTCCACTGTCACATGCTGTATTATAAAAATCACCTTTATAATAAAGCATTTGCAGGTTAACAATGTGACCATTAGCCAAGATTCGGGACGAGATTCACTAACAGTAGTGGAAAGCACCTCCGCAACTCGTTGGGCCCAATGCTGTGTTGCTTGATAGACTAGTGGGCCAGTACGCCTACGTGGGGAAGGTGAGAGAGTGTGAGGACGCCATGCTCCTTATTTGATATTTTTCCCATTCTCTTTTCACCAAGTTTAGAATTATTAACTAATAGAAGTGGAATACTATTGGGAACACTGCTCCAGATCACTTGATATTCACAGAGAGAGAGAGACTATACTTTCATTTTTGTAGTATTAAAACAGATTCTGCTAATGTCTCCAGACATAAAGTGTAGTAGAATTGCAAGACGTGTTTATAAAGACAAAAAGGAAGAAGAAGAAACGTATCTGATATAGCCTATAAGCTAGGCCTACTCTCTGCCACTACATGCTCAGCCATGCATTGAAGAAACGTATCTGATATAGCCTATAAGCTAGGCCTACTCTCTGCCACTACATGCTCAGCCATGCATTGAAGAAACGTATCTGATATAGCCTATAAGCTAGGCCTACTCTCTGACACTACATGCTCAGCCATGCATTGAAAACCACAGTCTGTTTTGCCAACAGTGATTGCTATAATTTGGGATAATACCATAACTCAATCTACTCATCACCTTATGCTGTATTACATTAGTCTTACAATGCGATGATGGATGCTTGGAATGCTTTATTATAAAGGTGCATTTTTATGGTGAAAATTAGCTTCCCCAAACTTGAAACTCACGAGCCGCCTATGGGAGACGGGAGAGAGACAGAGAGGGAGAGAGAGGGACCCGTCTTAACTCAAACTGTCTATCGTACAGCAGAGCACGTGTCCAACTCCAAACCCCCACAACTGAATAGCTAAGACCATATCATGAGCGCACCGCTTACAAAATCTTGCTGAATGGGGCCCATATATAAATACCTCATGTTTTTTTCTAACCGCTACTCCCATGATCATTTGCAACTGGTTACACACACACACACACACACAAGGAGCGCACAATTGGCCCAGCGTCATCCAGGGTAGGGGAGGGAATGGCCGGGAATGGCCGGCAGGGATGTAGTTCAGTTGGTAGAGCATGGCGTTTGCAACACCAGGATTGTGGGTTCGATTCCCACGGGGGGCCGGTATGAAAATAAATATGTATACACTCACTAACTGTAAGTCGCTCTGGATAAGAGCGTCTGCTAAATGACTAAAATGTAAATGTAATTATATTTCTATTGTTTTGCAACGCCTCAAAGTATTGTAGTTTTACCCTTTCACCACCAGGGGGTGCTGCAGCAACGTCAGCAACCCTACTTCCCAAGGCTATGGTATCTTCCAGAAGAGACATGCATTTTTCTACATTGTGTTGGTGGTAGGTCGGCTGCTGGCAGGCTTCGGCTGCAGGACAGCAAAGCCAAGTCAGCCCGCGCTTGTGGTTCTCACAGGGGAAGGGAACTGATAGAATACAATGACTTTGCTCATGATGTGGTCCTCTGTAGCTCAGCTGGTAGAGCACGGCGCTTATAACGCCAAGGTAGTGGGTTCGATCCCCAGGACCACCCATACACAAAAAATGTATGCACGCATGACTGTAAGTCGCCTTGGATAAAAGCGTCTGCTAAATGGCATTATTATTATTATTATTATTATGTACGTCGCAGATGACGCAACAACACGTATATCGGACACGAATCAGCAATACAAATGTAACAACAGCACAACAAAATAGATAAACAAGTTCCTTGAGGGTTTCTCTGTCTGGAACATGTATGTATGTAATGGGGTTCCCAGAGTGAAGGAGGATAGAGAGGAATGGGGTTCTCAGAGTGAAGGAGGATAGAGAGGAATGGGGTTCTCAGAGTGAAGGAGGATAGAGAGGAATGGGGTTCTCAGGGTGAAGGAGGATAGAGAGGAATGGGGTTCTCAGGGTGAAGGAGGATAGAGGAATGGGGTTCTCAGAGTGAAGGAGTGAGAGAGGAATGGGGTTCTCAGAGTGAACGAGTGAGAGAGGAATGGGGTTCTCAGAGTGAAGGAGTGAGAGAGGAATGGGGTTCTCAGAGTGAAGGAGTGAGAGAGGAATGGGGTTCTCAGAGTGAAGGAGTGATAGAGGAATGGGGTTCTCAGAGTGAAGGAGTGAGAGAGGAATGGGGTTCTCAGGGTGAAGGAGTGATGGAGGAATGGGGTTCTCAGAGTGAAGGAGTGATGGAGGAATGGGGTTCTCAGGGTGAAGGAGTGAGAGAGGAATGGGGTTCTCAGAGTGAAGGAGTGATGGAGGAATGGGGTTCTCAGAGTGAAGGAGTCAGAGAGGAATGGGGTTCTCAGAGTGAAGGAGTGATGGAGGAATGGGGTTCTCAGAGTGAAGGAGTGATGGAAGAATGGGGTTCTCAGGGTGAAGGAGTGATGGAGGAATGGGGTTCTCAGAGTGAAGGAGTCAGAGAGGAATGGGGTTCTCAGATTGAAGGAGTCAGAGAGGAATGGGGTTCTCAGAGTGAAGGAGTGATGGAGGAATGGGGTTCTCAGGGTGAAGGAGTGATGGAGGAATGGGGTTCTCAGAGTGAAGGAGTCAGAGAGGAATGGGGTTCTCAGAGTGAAGGAGTCAGAGAGGAATGGGGTTCTCAGAGTGAAGGAGTGATGGAGGAATGGGGTTCTCAGAGTGAAGGAGTGATGGAGGAATGGGGTTCTCAGAGTGAAGGAATGAGAGAGTGATGGGGTTCTCAGAGTGAAGGAGTGATGGAGGAATGGGGTTCTCAGAGTGAAGGAGTGATAGAGGAATGGGGTTCTCAGGGTGAAGGAGTGATGGAGGAATGGGGTTCTCAGGGTGAAGGAGTGATGGAGTGATGGAGGAATGGGGTTCTCAGAGTGAAGGAGTGATAGAG